>NC_062968.1:46453453-46578398 GCF_023119035.1 Salvia hispanica
GCTTTTCGTTGACGGATTCTCGTCTGACTAGCCCGTATGCCTTTCTTGCAGTTGGTATCGGATCCATATTTAGGATCTCCCTCTTGATTTTTCCATATCGGAGGTCATCTAACGCCCATACAAATTGGTACAACTTGTGCCTCTGTGTGTTCTGGTTGTATTTTTCGATGCTAGATGGGTCCTCCATCGGATTTGGATCCCTAGTGTCAATTGAGATCCATAGATCTTGAAGCTTTTGCCACAAATTCTCAAGTGATAACTCTCCTTGTCTGATACTGTAAGCTTGTCTGTGCAGGTCTGAAATCTGGAATTGGTCGGCACCGCTTCCATACGTTGTGGCCAGACTGTCCCACAAGTTGTAGGCTGTTTCGTATTGGGAGACCTCGTTGACGAGGCTGGCGTCGATGTTGTTTATGATCCAGTTGAAGCAACAATCCTCCCGCTGCTGCCATCGATTATAGTTTGGGTCAGTCGGTGGGGGAGGATCTGTAACTCCGGTTACGTGAGATGCCAGACCCTTCCCACGGATGGCCCTTCTCATCAGTTTTGCCCATAAGGGATAATTATCCCCGTTGAGTTTATCTGCCAGGCGCACCTCGCCTAGTGATTCAATTGATGAAGGCTGTTGATTTTGGTTTTTCTGAGACATGCTCAGTCTCATAAATTCAGTGAATTGTTCGGCTGAAAGTGTTATAGGTTGGTTGGTTTTTGGAGGATTATTAGATTCAGAATCTGACATATTGTTGGTTGGGTTTTTGCAGGTTTCAAAAGGCTGGGAAAGGTATTCGAGACTGTGATGATAATTTTCTGAGTCTCAATCCCGAATGAACCTGCTCTGATACCATCTTAAAGATGGTAATCGAGAGAGGCGAGCTTCATAGGGCAATGCATATTGGAAAAGAGTTGAGAGTAGAAGATAGTTTATTGTATTTCTGTTGTGTTTTACAATGTATTTCAACATCTCATTATATAGGTGTGAAGATATGCTATCTATGGAAAACACAATCAATTGTGATTAATCTATTCTAGGACAATAATGCAATCAATTACTCTCCAATTATTCTCCCAATCTTCTCTCCATTTGATATGCTTTGACAACGTAGACGTCGATGCGGTCGTAGTAGATGCCGATCCTCTCGTTGGAGTTACGGGCGGCGAGGGTGACCTGGACGGTGGTGCTGAGGGTGTTGCCTGCGGAGAGGTTGAAGGCGAAGACGGTGGCGTATTGGAGGACGAAGTGGGGCTTGGAGGGTTGGAGGATCAGCCAGATGAGGAGGGTGAGGAAGAGGATGAGGAGTAGGAAACCGAGGCCGCCTATGAGGAGGAGGCGGTGGAGCTTCTTGCGTTCGTCGTCGTCATGGCCGCAGTCCTTGGCCGCCATGGTGCCGGCGGTGGTGGAAGGTGTTCTAGTGTGGGAGTGTGAAGGAAATTTTTGTTTTGATATTTTTGTTGTGTGTCAAACTATAATAAATATTGGCATTCTAAGTATATATCCTCTAAAAATAAGGAATTTAGGGACTATACATATTTTAAAGCAAAACTAAAATGATTAATTTTTATTTTAACTAAAAACAAAAATGCTAAGTACATAATTTTTCTTAATTTGTTCTCTTACATATTTTACCCTTTATTTATCTCTCTTTCTTATTCTTTCTTCTTAATTCAATAAATAATACTCCATTCATTCTCCTAATATGTGTCTCACTTTGATCCGATTTGAATTTTAAAAAATGTAAATGAAAATAAATTGAAAAAAATTAATGATATATGAAAGTGAGTGGAACATAAGGTACATTATCAAAAATATTAAAAATATAAAATAGTACTAGTACTGCTATAATTAATAAGGGATATACTACTCCCTCCATCCCAAGTTACTTGAGTCGTATTCCATTTTGGGTTGTCCCAAATTATTTGAGTCATTTCTTTTTTTTGGTTAAAAATAAAACATTTAATCTCACATACTTTATACTTTCTTTCACTTTACTCTCTCTTCTTCCTCTACTTTATTTTATTCTCGTCTCTAATTTCTTTAACTCACTAAATATAACTTTTTAAATCTCGTGCTGAAAAGAAATCCCTCAAGTAACATGTAACGAAAGGAGTATCAAATTAAAAAAATTGGGACACGTAAGAGTCGGAGGAGTATGGTACTTCATTCATTTCCAAAAGAAATCTAACGCATTCGAGTGAATATATATTTTGTGGAGAATAGTAGTACTCCACTAAGTTGGGACATTTGTAAGAGAAATAGGACTTAACTTAGGGCATCCGCATCGCTGACTCGATGTTGTCTCGGTCTCGTCTCGACAAGACGAGACAGCATCGAGACAGCGTTGCGACGCTCGTCTCGTCTCGACGAGACGCGACATCTCGTCGCGTGACGCGTGCCGGCGAGGCCGGCCTCGGTCAAATGACCGTTGGCCTCAAACGGTCATTTTTAAAATTTTTTTTTCTTTTCTTTTATTATTCTATAAATATACTCCATACTCCATTCACCAAGTTTTTATAGTTTAATTTAGAGTATTTTAATTATGTATTTTTTTATTTTTTAGGATTTTAAATTATGTATTTTTTTTATTTTTTTAGGTTTTTAAATTGTAATGTTTATTATTTAATGAAGTGTGTTTTTATTAAATGAATTTGTTGGAATTAAAAATAAAAAAAAAAATGAAATTGAATGAATAGTTAAGAGATGGTTAAGAGATGGAGGGATGCAGGTGTTGTCTCTTAGTTAAGAGATGAGCTGAAAAGTACAGTGGGACCCATGAATAGTTAAGAGATGAGACGGTTAAGAGACGGATAAGAGACACGGATGCGGATGGCCTTAGTTGGGACGGAAGGAGCAAAAGTATGTGACAAGATAAGGGCATCTCCAATGGGGACGGATGTCCCTCGCCTGCCCGATGGACTTCCCAAAAACACCTCCTGCCACGTCATAATGACCTCCCACAGCACTGACACGTCATAAGGATATCCCACTGCGCAGTGGCGGACATCCCAAGGACTTCCCGCGCGGACTTCCCGCAATAAAAAAAATTCACAAATTCACCAAATTAAACAATTTACGGAATTAAAATTTAGACACGAATACGGGGAAAATGCAACGATTTTATTTTAGAAAAAGCATACATATGCATTGAATGTATATAGTTTGCCGCTAGTCGAACGGGTGCAACGAGCCGTATATATAGAGTTTTTTTAAAAAAAAAATTAAAAAATGCATCAGGACGTCCACCGGCGACGTCCGTCGGTTTGCCACAGTACTTAACGTCCGCCCGTTGTCGCGACGGACGTCCCAGGAATGTCGCGGATCTCCCGTATCCGCATTGGACGTCCGCATCCTCCCCCTCCCACAAACGCCTAATGTGTCCCACGCGGACGCGGGCTTTCCGCACGGCGGTCCGATATCCGACGGGACATCCTCCATTGGAGATGCTCTATGAAAGAAATTTTGAATAGATATGGTGACGTTGTAAGTGTCACGGTAATCTGAAACGGCGGCGTCAAGCACATGGCCAAAAGCCTGTATTTGATATTAACGCAGTGTATCATATGTACCTATCTTAATGAAAATTGACTGCTTGAGCAATCAATTTACTGCTCGTCTATTTCCTCAATCGTCAATTTAACGCAGTATAAATCGCCCACTCTCCTCGTCTATTTCCTCAATCTATCTACTTGCAAATTCTCCTCTCAATCTCAATTGAAATCCACAGCCCACAGGTGCAGGTAGTCTGATTTTAGCCATGGTAAAAGTCATCTTCATCTTGCTGCTCTTAGCCCTCTTTGTCCAACACTATACTGGCTTCACTCTCTCTCTCTCTCTCTCACTTTCTCTCTCTCGTGCCGCTTTAATGCATTTTTCACTGCAAAAGCCATCTTCATCTTGCTGCTCTTAGCCCTCCTCGTCCAACAGCTTGCTGGTCTGTCTCCATCTCTCTCGCTTTGTAACGCAAAAAACTGCTCTATAACTTGCTTATATGTTGATATTTTGCAGAATACTTAAGCAGGGTAGCCAACTACGCCCAGATTATGCACCCACAGGTTTATCTCCTACAAATATTATGTGTGTAAATAAATGGTTTGTTGGTTTGGTTTTAATTTGGATGGAAATGAAGCAGATACTTTTGAAGAAACTCATCCCAGAACTTGCCACCTCCAGCAAGGAGGACTGACGGCTCAGGCGTCCTTAGCTTGTGATTTTTTGGTTGTCTGAATCAGATTAGTATCCAATATGTACTATGCAGGCAGATTATGTAATAGTATTATGTTTTAATGAAAATCTAGCAGGAAATCTATTTAACAACAACAATTTTGCTTTCATGTTTCATGCATGAGTATATTTTCAATCTTAACTAAACCAATTAAACAAATCAAACCAATTCATGATGATTATGAAACAAACCACATTCAAGTTCCAGTTATCAAGAACATATGAATTCACTTTTTAGAGAGAAATCTGTATTGCTAGTGGTGTGATTGTGAAGGAGCATCCAAAGCAGCAACCCTGTCTTCCTCTTTCCAGCTCCTGACCAACTCGGGAAGAGGCATCTCCGACCTAGTGCTGGAGCACCGGCTCATCCCCTCATGCGGCCTCCACGTCTCCACCAACTGTGCAAGCACGCTCACCGCGTACCCCATGTCAGCGCGCCGACTAGGATCCTTCACTGTGCAATGCCCCGCCAGCTCAGCAACCGCAATTATGCTATCATGCCCATCCTCATCCACATTCAAAGCAGGATCCACACAGGCCAGCAGAATTGCCCTGTCCTCTTTTATCTTCCAGAACCAATCCACCAAATACTGCTTCTCCTCTGGCCTCTGCTCGTCCACCGCCACCAACCCCGTCACCAGCTCCATCAGTATCACTCCGAAGCTGAACACATCCACCTTCGTAGTGATCTTCCCCGTCACTACAAAAAAGCTCATAAATTAGATCTAATTTTATAACATTCTACAAAACTGAAAGTTCAAGCTATAAAATTTGATGCACACCCGCGTATTCGGGGGCGAGGTAGCCAAACGTCCCCGCCAGCCTGGTGGCGAAGGATGTCCCCGTGTCGAGGGCTAGCTTCACCAACCCGAAATCAGAGACCTTGGCGCGGAACTCATGATCCAGGAGGATGTTGGAGGACTTGAGATCGCGGTGGATGAAGGTATAATGCGCCATGGAATGCAAATACTCAACCCCTTTAGCAACATCAAGAGCAATTATGAGCCTTTTACTCCAAGACAGAGGCTCTAAATGCATCGTCTCCCAATAGAAAAGGTGTCTGCTTAAAGCGCCTTGAGGCATGTACTCATAAACCAGAAGCCTTTCGTTTCCCTCCCCAGTGTAGCCCAGGAGGGAGACGAGATGGCGGTGGCGGACAGAGGAGAGGACCGAGATCTCTGTTTGGAATTCGCTTGTCCCCTTGTCACTCATCACCCCGGATTCCATCCTCTTCACAGCCAGCATAGTGCCATCTTCGAGCTTCCCCTTGTAGACGACGCCAAAGCCTCCTCTCCCCAAGACATTCTCCTGCGCGAAGTTGTCTGTCACTTCGCGCAGTGATGAGAGGGAGAATTTTGGACTGGTGCTGGCGTCAAGAGTCCGGATCCCACCACTAGCCTCTTTGGCAGAGGATTCCACATCACCATTTTTGCGACGTCTTCTCTTCATAAAACAGAAAATGATTGCAAGAACTGCAACAAGAGTGAGTAGTGCAGCAGAAGCCAAAATGATTCCGAACCTTGATTTTGTCGAATGCGAAACATTACCATCAACATCAACTTCAACATAAGAATCAACATCAGAACTCGGTGAAGAGGAAGTGTCATAAACTACCTCAACATTGGTAGGGAATTTAGGCAGTGGGACCTCCAAATTATTGCCTCTTAAATCCAATAGCCTAAGTGACCTCAACATAGTTAAATTCTGTGGGAGTCTGCCCTGCAAAGAGTTGCCTTCCAAGTGAATCTCCACAAGTGAAGATAGGAGGGAAAGCGAAGGGCTAACCGTGCCATTAAGCATCATATTCTTCATGTTCACAACAGAAACCTCCTTCCTCGGGTTGCAAGAAATCCCCCACCACGGCCCTGCACACGGATCATTCCCTTTCCACTCAGAGGCAAGCGCAACCGGATACTCCACAGATTTGAGAAATTCCAAAAGCGCGTTAACTTGTGGGTCACACTGCAAACCAGGGTCGGATTGACAGAACGAATTTGAGGCATATGAAACTTTAGCAGCACCGAGCCTAGGCATTGTACCCATGAACATGTTATTGCTCAAATCCACTATTTGGAGGTTCAAACGGGCCAACCCCGGAGGGATTAGGCCAACGAGCTGATTTCCATTCAGATCGAGCTCTCTCAACGACGTTAGAGAGCCAATGCTTTCAGGAATGGGCCCTGTGAACTGATTCCCATGTAGCCATAACGTAGTTAACAAAACCATGCTCCCAATCACACCTATGGAGCCATTCATCCCACCATATTCTTGATTGTTCAGCCACAGAATCTGCAGCAACGAGCCAGAGAAGCTCGGGGGTATCCCACCACTGAGCCTATTAGACGACAGCATCAACGAACTGAGAGACGAAAGCTTCCCGAAAAAGGAAGGAATCTCTCCAAATAGGTTGCAAGAGGAGCAAGAAAAGTTCACCAAACGCGTGCAGTCGGCTAGATCAGTCGGTATAGACCATCCAACACTCTGATTGAAAGGATTGCTATCCAATGCTAGAACCATCACATTGCTTAATCCGCGGAAGAAATCAAGAGGGATTGTTTCAAATTGATTCAAATTCAAGTATGCATACTGCAAATTGGACAAGCCACTAAATGAGGGAAGATTTCCATTGAAACGATTGTTTTGGAATCCAATGTTCTTGAGCTGGCTGAGCTGATTGAGATTCGGGGGCAACGGGCCCTTGAGCCCGAGGCCCTGAACCTGAATCGCGGTGACTCTGCCGTTGGAGCAGCCGATGTGAGGCCAAACAGGGGGCCCGCATGGATCTCTCTCTGTGTCAGGCCATTTGAGAAGATCTGGATTATGCAAACCCTTTTTGAAATCACTCAGAATCTTGAAATCGTTGGGATTTGTGACGGCAATGGCACATCCAAGAAGGAAAAATAGGAGCGCCAATCTTTTCATTACATCAAATTTATCCGGACACTATATGGTTGGTAATAATACGACATGAAGTGATCAAGAAATTAAGGTGAGACGAACCTTGGTGATGAGTGATGAGCTGTGACATGACATGCATGCAGATTTGAACAATTATTGGATTGGTGGAGAGTGTTGATTTTTGGGGAAAAAGAGAAGGGTGAGATGCGGTGGATTTTGCATGGTTTCGGGTTGTTGTTTAAGGGTTTTGACATTGAATGCTCAAAACCGAAACTCGATTTGTGCATAAATTCTATCGCCATCACTCCCCATTTCGACTTTGAGTTGTTTTCATCATTTTTACGAATATATTTCTCGAGCAAAGTTATAATTTTGTTTAATGAAAGTATATTGGTGTATTCTTAGTCATATGATAGTAGTAGTAATTACTAACGTAATGCTATCCGTATACATGCGTAAATCAAATTGTGTGTAACGCACACTGTTCTATTTTCCGGCAAAGGAATTAATTTAGGTATCATTATATGATTAGATGTACTAAGTCGGTAAAAAGTATTTAATCTATTTCAACTAATTTATTAACGAAATAAATAGACTTTTAAAAGAGTAAATTTTGAGAAAAAAGATACAGCAACTAGCGCAAAAATATTCCGTTGCCGGGAATCGAACCCGGGTCTCCTGGGTGAAAGCCAGATATCCTAACCGCTGGACGACAACGGAACTGATGATGATTTTCAAATTATTATTTATATACTTATAACTTTACAACTTTCGCTGTTTTGGTATACTTCAACGACGGCTTGGTGGTAATGTTTTAAAATTTGGAACAAATCGACTTGTTCATTAGCGGTTGAGTGGGAAAATTTTATGGGATTTTGAAGGGCTCCATTTGTGACTTCGAAAAATAGTCGATATGATACATATGATGACTATGATATTGTTATTGTAAACAAAAGAAAAGAGGGGTAATGCTTCATCACGACTACACCCAACAATTCGATTAAAAATAATACTCCCACCATTTGCAATATATTGTCTAAGTTTGACTCGGAATGGGGCATGGGTTTTAAGAAATGTGAAGAAAACTGAGTGCAAAAAAGTTAATGGAATGTAGGTCCCACATTTATATATTAGTTTTATAGTAAATGTGAGTGTAATGAGTTAAATTACGGTCCATTTACCAAAAATGGAAGAAAAAAAATAAGCAAAGTGAACAATATTTCGCGGACGGACTGAAATGACAAAACTGGACAATATTTCACGGACGGACGGAGTAATATCACTCGTAACTAATCTAGTTGTGATAAGTGTATTATGTAAAGGAAGAATAAAGTAGAAAATTGAAAAGGTAGAGAGATGAAAAGGGAACAAAGTACAAAGAGATAAGAAATGAGTTAACACTTACTCCTAAAAAGGAAAATGATTCCACTATTATAGAACGGGGAGAGGAATTATAAATCTCAATTAGTCGATTTATGTTACATTAAACTAATTTTAAATAAAGATAATGGTCGCATCTAATTATATTGGTATGAAACATATCCTAAAGCTATAGAATAAAATCTTATTCCATAGTTTGGAAAAAATAATACTATATGCATTGATATATAATTGATGGGTACAATTGATTAATTGTAGATTTGGTATTAATATACTCTCTTCGTTTCCGATTAATTGTCACTCTTTGATCGGACACGGATTTTAAGAAATGTAAAGAAAAATTTGTTAAAGAAGTTTGTGGAATGTGAGACCCATTTTTTTTTATTGATTTTATAATAAAATGTTAGTGAGTTGAGTTAGTAGAATGTGAGACTTACTTACCATTTATGATAAAAATTAATTGCGACAATTATTGAGGGACGGACTGAAATGAAAAAATGTGATAATTAATCGGGATCGGTGGGAGATCCCTGATATAGAAACATTGTTTCTTAAAGTCACTACTCATTGATTATATTTTATGTTGTCTACCAACTTCGACGTTTGTCTTGTCAAACTTCCATGTGGAAGAACGTGGCTTATGCAGAGGGCAAGACATATGTGGGAAGAAATAATTGAGTGGCTTAACGTTTTGTTGTTGCCTTGTTGTTATCATATTGTAGAGACATAATTAAATCGGTCTTGCAATTTCAACTGTCAGCACCGGCCTTTGACACCATTTCAAACCTTTTCATTCTAGCTCTCCACTTTATACATAATATAATACACTATAATCACGTCAGTTTGTAAATTATCATCTCATCAGCTATATAATGTCATGTACATTACCATTAACAGTCAAGGAGTAGTATCATATAATGCTCTTAATCATATTTATAAAATTGCAATTAAGATTTAGTTAGAATTCTGAGAAATTTATATACACGATACATTCACAAAAGATGTTATACTATGAGAAGGTAAGAAATTTTAGAAAATTTTATTTAATGTGTTAATTAAAGAGGGAAAATATATTTTAATATATTGACGAGAGAAAAAAGGTAATTGAGGTAAAAATGAAGAGAGAGAAAATGTAGTTGAATTTATTAATGATGATTTAGAAAAGGAAATGTGACCTTTTAATACTTCCTTCATCAACCATTTATAGTCTTATTTAATGTATTAAATAGAAAGAGAAAATATATTTATATTAACGGAAGTAAATAAAAAAAATGTAATTAATGATAATTTGTTTTTTATAAAAAGGGAAAATATGTTTTTTTTAATACTCTCTCAGTCCGCCATTTATAGTCTCATACACAGATTTTAAGAAATTATTTGACTTTGTAAAAATAAACATGAAAATGAGTTAGTGGAATGCAGATCTCACTTTTATAATAGGACTCTATATTGGTTTATAATAAAATGTGATTCTAATGATTTGGGTGAATAGTGGGCTCCACTTATATAAAATGGGAAAAATAACTTTAAATCACGGACATCCCAAAATGATAAAATGAGACATTTGTTTACGGACAAATGAAATAGAATAAACTATAAAAAAGTAAGACCTTTTTCACGGGGACGAAAGGAATATTTAATTTGATTGTATATCTTTTATAAAAATAATTTAAATAAAAAAGTTAATGCAAATTTCAAAATTTTGATTTATTATAAAGATATGATTTCTATAATAATTGATGGTATTAAAATAAATTAAATTTTCTTTTAGCATCGAGTATTAACCAACCTATCACTATGTTAACCAACACATACATTTTTGTTATTTATCAATATAAAAGGATGGTATCATAACTCTGTAAACAAAAATATGAACGTCCACAACGAAAATAGTAGTACTAGTACTGAGAATCAATAGATAAAAATGTATAGAATGCTTCCTCAAAACGTCCAAAATTCTTTAGTACTAGGACTAGAAGTTCCAGTAAGTACTATACAACACAAAAGGATTGTATATTTATTTGCTAAAATCTAGTAAATCATAAACACTCCTCACTCAACTACAATATTAATATGGGATCCTTCAATGCTAGGAGTTCTCTGCATTTTGTCGAAGCTTATCTCTCTCTTGACCTCGCGGTCAACCTTCTTGAATCTGGCCGACGAGGCGAGTTTGGCAACGGCCTCGTCGATCTTCATCGTACACCCCACTACTTCGATCAGCAGCGAAGCCACCGCAACTGCAGGAACTATGTCGAGAAAGTCGGCATCGGGCCAGAGCCCGGTTTTCATCAAGGCCTTGAGCTTCGCAGCAGCAGATTTCGCATTCACAACGTGGATATCACGTGATGGGGAGCATGTCATTGTCTGAATCCCCATTGCTAGCTCTCTCAGCGCAGAGCTGCTCTCTAAGATTATCTTCTTGCAAGCTTCTTTAATCTTTTCCCGATGCTCTAATGGCGTCTGCACCAATACGTACTCTAATTGGTTTAACTTTTTAAATTACACCAATCCTAATTAAATTTTTTTTAAAGATGGAGTAATTTAACTTTACCTGCACATCTGAGTTGAGATAAGAATTTAGTGCATCAATCTTGTATGCACATTGTCTAGTGAGAGAGCCAATTTGAACATATTGGTGCCATGGGTGACGGTACCTGAATTTACCGTGTCTCGGCTCCCATTTCGCAAAATTTACCTAACGTCAAAAAATATAACAGTGTTAGATGTTAAAATTGAATTGACCCTTATTTAATTTAGGTAAAAACAACGCACCAATGAGTCCTCGACGCCTTTAGAGTTGAGAACAGATTTGTAATCATTGAGCAACGCCTGGTTTTTGTCGTCTTTCGCTTCTTCTTGGAAGTAGACTCGTCCAAAAACTACATTAATTTAGTAACAAAAACAAACTCGTCAATCAACAGCTGGGACATTCCGCCGTAATTAAAACGACAACAAAGAATCAATAAAACGAAAGCACAGAACTGAATAATAAATTAGTAAAAAAAGTGTAAAAAGCGAAGCGAACCTTCCAAGAAAGTTCCGAGTTGTTGAATGTTGGAGGCGGTGAGTCTGTGAAGATCTTCACCAGCCCAAACGGGGCATACTAATGAGCAGACCAAAACGGTGGCGCTGCCGCCCACCAAGATGGTCGTCAGCCGCCCATAGGCCATGTCCCAAACCTCGTCGTTTCGATAGCCCGACACCGATATCAGACTGAATGTGAGGATGAATATCAGTAGCCCGTAATCATATCTCGCCCTTATCTTCGGGAAAAATCGACAAAATGTAGTCACAACAGCTGCACTTGAAGAAATTAATTAGTTTAATTAAACATTTATTTTCAACTACTACTAAAAAAAATGAAGTTGAATGATTATTAATTTACCTATGACAAAAACAGACAAACCGAGCAAGATGACTTGCACTTTATCGCCGGTATAACTGGCTGCATCGTGCGCCGCAAAACCCAATGCTCCGCCGAGCAGCGTCGCAATCGCTCTGTTCACCCCTTTTCCCAGCGTTGCTCCTGCAAAATAATTAATATTGATAATTGATTAATCAATACACATAACATAATTAAGTGGTGACATATAGAGCATCAAATGGAAGACATACCGACGGAGAATTCGAAGACGACGACGACGGTCATGACGGCCCACATTGCGTTAACGCCGAAACCATCGTAGAAGAAGTCGAAATAATAGAGAAGAGAAACCAAGGCTAAGGCTAGACCCACTTTGAATGCGTGGACGATCCTTCTCGGATCTTCCTTTGCCAGTCTTCGGGCTTCTGCTCCGACGCCGGTTATCGCATTTCCGATATTTCCTAAACGGGATTTCATTTGGTTCACTGCTGTCACCTTTTCTTGGTTTTGTGTTTCCATTTTTGCTTCAAGTTGTTTATTGAGTGGAGAATAACGGGTATTTATAGAGTGCGAGACGCCCACAGATATCCGTACGGATGTGTGTGTGAACATTAAATGGATCTTTACAGCAGTGCAGCAGTAGTTCACCAGAATCAAGTAGTTTACGCGTTATTGTTTTGGATTTTGCTTCGCACCGTCGCACACTAGTGAACCAACCACGTTTCCTTTTTTTCTGAATCAATACAAAAACTTATATTTTACTTCCTCTGTTTACTCATAGTTGAGGCAAAAATTTTCGGCACAAGTTTAAGTAAAAGAAAATGAAGTAAATAGATAAAAACTTTAGATAAAAAAAAAAATTAGAGAGAATAGAAGAGAAATTGAATAAAGTAGATAGAATAAAATAAGAGTGAAACAAAATATTACTATGTCATATATGAAAATGACTCAATTGTGAAGAAACTTTATAAAATAACAAAATGATTCAACTATAAGGGAAATGACGAAAGACTATTTTTGAATTAAAGAAACAATTTGGCCCGTAATCTTTGCGGAATTTTACACTCCAGTACTTGTTACAATGCATTAAAATGAAGATGCATTATAAGTATTAAAAAAGCAAAAAAGGGTGTTATTAATATAAAGTATAATGCTAATGAAAGATATTATTGCAATACATTAATTAGGATTTAATTATAGCCAATTGGGGTACATAATTTATTTTAAGCATTAAATTAATTTTTGTGCCAGTTGTTAATTATTATGTTGACTGTTCTATAATTATCATTACAATAATAAAATAATTCTTTAAAACGACAAATTTTATATACTCCGCCGTATGTAGTTGTTCAGTTCATCGGTTTTACATTTACCATATATTATGCATAATAAACTATATTATTCGACTAGACAAATACTAGTAATGAATGTTATATATATTCCCTATATTCGATTAGACATAGTAATGAATGTTATACTCAATTTGTCTATTAATAAACTTCTCATTTTGTCATTTACAACTTTTAGAAATAGACCCAATGACATCCCACTAACTTTATCTTACTCTATTTCATTTTGTTGTGACATATGGATTCATCGTTCCCTACAGAAAAAGATTACTATGTGATATTGGTGTGAAGAGAGGATTCGACTAGTCCCCATGCGGGGGGAATGCTATCTGACACAATGAGATGAGTTTTTGATCGGTTATAATGTGGGAAAAATATTACTCCAAATTCGACATCATTTTTTTGTGTATATTCCAATTTCCAAATGCATAATTCAAATTATTAAAATAATGATACATTCATGGATGGACCTAGTGTCCGCTTCTATTCAACCAATTTCTAAATTATCTGAACCTCCATTTTTTATCTCGACGATATTTATTCAAAACGTATAACAATAATGTAGTAATAGTATCAATTTACCCAAACCAAAACAGATCATGACTCACAAGCCTATAATTTCTGTTCCAATGTGGATTAAAGCTAGAGTATGAATCAATTGAATCCAATGGCAAAATCTATGACGCCTGCGATCACTAATTCATCAACGAAACTAAAAAAAAAATCTTCCTGGGGAACCTATGAGGTCCGATTGATACAACCTCTCAAATACACAATATCATCATTTTATATGCTACAAAGATAGGCTAGAATGAAAGCCCTACATCGAAATTCCATGTTACGTGTTTATTTTGCCGATTCAGCGCTAAATGTAATAAAATATTGAAGAAATAGATTCTTCTACTTTCTTCCTTAAAGTGCACGACTTATCACTTAAAAATGAATTATTTATATCTTCTACTATTAGTAATAGGTATGGACATAACATTATACAACTTGGAAAGTTAAAGGTTAACATGTAACAAATCTAGCTATAATACAATTCCTTTTTTCTGTCACTTGAATGTATAGATGTGCTTAGGAGGTCAAAAGTATTATGCCATATGAGATCCTTACGGTGAATTGAACAAGTTTTTTGTATTTTACCCTTTTATCGAATCTCATACACTTTTGAAGTATTTGGGACTACTTTAGATGTCTAACTAAATTTCGAATACCATAGTTAGCCAAATTTTCAACCGGAGTACCGAAATTCTCAATAAAGTGTCTAAAGTCATTTCTATGCAGGTGTTACATAATGAATGTAGTTCAATTCAAAAAGGCTGTATTTTGGCAAACTTAGGTCGACTTTCCTATTTAAGTTACTGAACTTAGGGCTAATTTGACACTATATAAAGTTCATTTTGCATTTGATCAATTACTAATTTTATAAATATAAAAGAAAAGATTAATAATATAATATCATGTTCCAATTTCTACCTGTACTTACAACATAGATTGTTGCACTGAAGTGAGAGCAAAATGAGATCCAAAAATTTCACAATCACTTCCTAAAGCTCAACCAATCTCCTCCTCACATACATTTTTGCTATGACGTGCTTGCATAGTGAACTACTATTCATGTTTATATTTTCCATCACATTGCTAATAATCACTCAAACACAATATTGACACTATGTGATGCTTCAATACTTGGGATCCTCTTCACCTTTTCCAGGCTGGCCAGCCTGTTCATCTCTGGGTTGGGCTTCTTGAACTTCACCTTCGTTGCTAGCACCTCAACGGAGTCAGCTATCTTTACCGTGCAACTGACAATCTCGATCAGCAGCGAGGCCACTGTCACCACTGGGATTATATCGAGGAATTCAATGTCGTGCCAAAGCTCAGTTTTGAGCAGTGCCTTGAGTGTCTTGGCCGCAGCTTTAGCATCCATAATGTGTTTCTCGCTAGACAAAGGGCATGTCATTGTCTGAAGCCCGATTGCGACATCCGTGAGGGCTAAACTGCATTTAGAGCTAATCTTAGTGCATAAGTCTTGGATTGTTGTACGAAGCTCTAATGGCGTCTGCACATCCGAGTTGAGGTAACAATTGAGTGCGTCAATCTTGTATGCGCATTCACGGGTTGCGGACCCGATGTTGAGGTACTGGTCCCACGGGTGCCGGTACCGGAACTTGCCGTGCCTCGGCTCCCACCGTGCAAAATTGACCTATATAAGCCATAAATACAATCAGAACTAAGTCAGAGTTGAGTGAATACAATAAGATATACGGCCTTCATCCTTAAAAATATAATTCAACTTTGCTATATCGGTCTGTCCCCCAAAATAAGTCCACGTCCATTTTTGGTAAATACGTATTTCGTTCTAATAAAGTGAGCCTCATTATCTTTTAACAATACTTCAACTACTTTTTTTCTATATTTCTCATATTTAATCAATATCATATTTTCTCAAATTTTCTAATTTTAAGGAACGGAAAAATTATTAGTCCATCTAGTAATACTCACCAATGAGTCTTCAGTGCCTTTGGAGATGAGCACAGTTTTGAAATCTTTGAGTGGTGCTTGGTTTTTGTCGTATGATTCTTCGAAGTATACAGTTCCAAAACCTGATACAATAGAATGAAATAAACTATGCGTGAATTGCCATTACAGACTTTTAAATTTAAATTCATTTGCCTATAAACAAAAAATTAAATAAAAATCACATCAAATACTTATCAACTAAAATTCTCTCAAAAGAAAACCAAGATTGAAAAATGAACATACATTCCAAGTAACACCCAAGTTTCTCGATGTTGGCAGCAGTGTATCTGTGAAGATCTTTGCCTGCCCAAATAGGACGCACGAATATGCAGATTAAAATGGCGACACAGCCGCCTATCAAGATGGTAGTCAGCCGCCGGTGCGCCATGTCGAAGACGACTTCGGCGCGGTAGCCAGACACCGATATCAGAGAGAACGTCAGGATGAACACCAAAAACGCATAATCGTACCTCGCCCTAACTTTGGGGAAAAATCGACAAAAAGTCGCCACCGCAGCTGCAAATTTCAAACAGTTAGTACACCTTTTTATTTCCAATTGCACGATGATTATCTGAATTCAGTTACCTATTACGCAAAGAGAGAGGGCGATCAAAACGACCTCCACTTTCGCCGGCGTCAGATTGGCCAAATCATGCGCCGCCATACCTAGAGCTCCGCCTAGCAAGGTCGCGATCGCTCTGTTGACGCCTTTTCCCAGCGTTGCTCCTGAAAATTTATCAGTTAACAATCGAGCGAAAGTGAAAGTGAAAGATGAAGAAGATTCTTTACCGACGGAGAATTCAAAGACGACGACGACGGTCATGACGGCCCACATTGCGTTAACGCCGAATCCAGCGAAGAAGAAGTCGAAGTAGTAGAGAAGAGAAATCGCAGATATCGCTAGTCCAACTTTGAAGGCGTGGACGACTCTTCTGGGATCTTCTTTGGCTAATCTCTTGGCTTCTTTTCCGACGCTGCTAATTGTGTTGCCGATCTTGTCCAACCACCCCTTCACTCTCTGCATCGCGGATGCCTTTTCTTGAGTTTCCACCTCCATTTTCACTTAATATTTTTTGGGTGTGTTTTTATTGGGTTGGAAGATTGTGGGGAATGGGGGATTTTATAGAATAGGAGATGTACACACAGCGAGGATTGTGTTCAATTACAGCTTGCACTATAGTATTATGTGTATATATCATGTTAGTTTAAACATGATTACCTCACTACAAAATTTTAATTTCGATTACTTCACTTTTTAGTTTTTACAAATGGGTGCTTTTAATTTACTTACACCGGTAATCTAGTTCTAAGAATTGGGTTACATTACATGCATAGTGCTCGGGGTTCTCCGACTCCACACAACAAGGATTGTGTTCAATTACAGCACTAAAAGTTTTGATTACAGATAGAAGTATTACAAAATTAATTATTTACAGTACAAGATTGATGGGGACTTCAAAATTTAGTTATTTACAGCACAAGATTGATAGTAGGATACGGACTCTTTACAAAATTTTATTATTGAGCAATCTCCAACAAGAAAAGATAAATGGAAGAGGTATCTTCTTAAAAAGTGAAATACCATTCCAAAAAATAACACAATTCCGAAGAAAAAAATGTATATAGAAAAGTAAATCATTTTTTACAAAATAAAATAATAGTACAAAATGCACTCAAAAACATAAAATGTAATATTTTCATCCTTATAGAATGATTTTTTATTAAAAAAAAAGGACAAATATAATAATTATAATATTTTATCTCTTTATTGACGGAAAGGTAAGGTTTGGGTGAGCTTGTGCTAACGCATATTCAGGTTTAATCTAATTATTGTTACGGCAACCTTTAATTTAATTATCCCTTAAATATTTTATTTTCGATTTCTTCACTGTTTCTTTAATGATGGGGACTTTTACGGCCATCTTCTTTTTAGCTTTATTTAATCCTATTTCGTATAATCATTTAAAGGTGAAACCGGTCAATGCTCATCTTACGTAACAAGGCTAAACTTTTTTATCTTTGAGTATGTAAAAGGGATTCAGTTGACAAAACTAAATCTCATGATTAAACATGTATTATGTTTGATTTATATAATTAATCTCTACAACTTAATCTTAGATGAATAGCCTCGTGATAATTAGTCATAGCCTCCCCCTCCAACTAAAATAATTCCACAACTTAATTCTAGATGGATAGTCTCATGATTATTAGTCATGACAACCGAACGCCACCAAAATATACTGTTAGTCAAATCAATATGTATGAACCATCGATCGCATCAAAGCAGTAGTATTTGCAGTAAATATGCGAGGTCGAACTAGGATTTTGAAGTTTCAGAGTTTTATTGTTGATAGTTGTGGAATCGTGTTTTTTTTCAAGATCGTCGGATTTGGGGTGCAAGAAACAACGAATTAAAGAGGAGTGAGAACTCTAGATATACACATAGTCGTATATAGAAGTAATAACACAGTCGTATGTCAAAAAAAATTACAGTCACATTATCTTAGAATGACAATTTTGATTGATGATTAAGCATTGCAACACTAAATAATTAATTTAGTATTTTGGTGGAAAATCTAGAAAAATGTCCTACTTAATATTTGGGTGGAAAGTTTAAAAATTTCCTTCATTCAGACAAAAATGCTAGTATAAAATTCTTCATAAATTAATTTTGTTCACTCCTGAAAGATTATGAATTATCTATACACTGCATTTTTAAAAATAATCAAATAATTCCATTTTTATTATAAGTATGATTGATGTTTTGAGGTGCTGACGCTATACTATGCCGAACATTAAATATTTTGTGAGAGTTGTAATTAATAATAACATGTTTTGTTAATGAGTTGTGTCGAATTAGTCGCAGACACTTAGTGACTTCATTTCCGTAAACAGGTTTGAATCTTCATAAAATAAAATAAAATAAATAAAATATGTTATTAAGTCGTCGTAGCAGGTGGGTATTATTACACATGTCTTCTATCAAGTATTCCAACGGAATTAAATGGTTTAAGAATTGGGGACCAACATAGAAACTGGTGAGTACGACTCGTTTAGTCAAATAAGGTGTGTTCGGTTTGCAAGATAAAATGATACCAAAATATAATTTAGGATTGAGTTGTGAGATTATTTTAGTCATAGGGGGTTAGCTATGACTAATTATCCCATAATTATTCATCTAGGATTAAGTTGTGGGGTTGAATCTCATAAATCAAACACACTACAAATTTAATCCCGGATACAATCTTGTCAACCAAACACCCCCTTAAGTAAACAATGTTGAGAAATATTGAGTAGTGATTATTTTCTTAGCTTGGTTTTATCATGTTGGTCGCTGTCAAGTGTGAAGCCCCCATGTATTCCTAACAAAATGAGGATGCTTTTACCAAACTATTGACTATCTTGATGGAAAATAAATTCAATAAAGCTGTATTTTCCAGCTAATTTAAAATATACTGTTTTTTTTCATACTGTACGAAATGAAGTAGAGCCTCTTCAGGAAGGAATGAACAATAAACAACGTAGATTGGCCCCTAATTTCACGGAATTTTCAAAAGTCTGAATTTTTCCTACAAATTTTTAATTTGGCAAATAATATTATGAACTTTTAACCAATTAGCAAATAATATTATGAACTTTTAACCAAGGTTGTTAGTATTTCCCACTAGCAACAAAATTCCAGCTATATTATTGGATTGAAGAACAATTCTGGAGGGTGTGCTTAACTATCATCAATTATTGAAGAACTTGAAACTCTCAAAGTTGTTGTCGAGAAATTATGAAAAAAAAATTCACATTATGATATTATTTGCCGAAAATTTTTCACTTGTGGGAAATAACAAACTCGGGTAAAAGTTCATGATATTATTTGTCAAATTGAAAGTTCATGGGAAAAACCCCATTTTAAAAGTTCCATGATATTAGGGGCCAATTAGAGGTGCCCAAGGTTCTCGAATCGACAGTTATGGTTCGAAACCGCCGATTCCGGTTTTGGAAATTGTCGCACCGGAACCGAACCACGATGGTGTTTCGCGGTTACGGTTACGGTTCCTAAACCGTCAATTTCGGTTTCTGTTCCGAACGGATGATTTTCCGGTGTAGTATTTTTCATGGTTTCGAACCACCGATTTTCGGCGATTTTTGCAGTTCCGGCTTGGTTTCACGGTTTTTCGGCGGTTTTTCGCGATTCCAGAACGGCTTCGGTTCTAAAATTGACGTTTCAATTCATGTAAATTCTCACGGTTTCGGTTCAAAATTGTAAACCTTGGGCACCTCTAGGGCCAATATCCCATAAAAGAAATATACTTCCTTTCAAGAAGGAATGATAAATAAAAGAGATATATTGCTCCCTCCGTCCTATATTTGACCAGCACGAATTTTAAAAAATTGTTTGATTTTACATAGTAAAGTGGGTAGAAAAGTTAGTGGTAGTAGTATGTAAGGTCCACTTACCAAATATAGTAAAAATAAAATGAGACATTTATTAGCGGACGGACAAAAAAGAAAAAAATGAAATATTTAATTGTAGACGAAGGGAGTATTATCTATTTACCTTATCAAAAAGTGAAATATACCTTCTAGAAAAGAATGCATTTTAAAGAGAAAATGTATATAGAAAAGTAAATTATTTTTTAAAATAAATAAATGGTACAAAATACATTTCTAAACATAAAATGTAATACCTTATCAAATATCTTCCCTTGAAGAATGGTTTTTGATGAAAAGAAACAAATATGGTAGTTATAAGATTTTACTTATCCGTTCATGAAGAGGTAAAGTAATGATACCTCTTCCAAATGAGAAATTATATAATAACTTCTTAAATATCTTTCTGCTTGAGGAATGATTTTCATAAAAAAAAAAAGATAAATATGGTAGTTATATGACATCTCTAGAATACGAAATCCCATGCTACACATATTAAAAGATTGTGATTAAGGGTAAACGCTGTGATTGAGAAAAAGAAAAGGGAAAAGTTGGGCTACAAAATGGATTTCTAATTATTTGTAATGTGGATTCTCAATTTAATTCTGAGCTATTAACGTGATCGCTGAATCGTGCAAACGTATTAGATGGAGTAAAGCCCAGTTAGCAACAATCTCTGGGGCAGATTTGAGAAATGGGCTGAAGTATATTTGACTGAGGTTTAATTAATTTGTTAATTAAGATACTTAAGTAAAATTAAAATTGAATCGTTTAATTAATTATTTCGACTTTAGATTTGAATTTTATTTAACTTATGGAATGACTGCCATAGTAACTTATACTGAGTTCAATTTTATTTTGAACAATTTTTTATTTATTAATAGTATGCCATCCATCATATAAAAATACAATTTGGGAACAACACAAGTTTTGGAGGATAATAACATAGATACGGGAAGAAAAAATAATTTGAGTATTTTTCGTAAAGAATGAGACCCACAGAAAAGTTTTCATAAATAGACTTGGACTATTTTTATAGGACATATAAAATGAAATTAATTTTATTTTTATGAGATAAATGGAATAATTTTTATTATAAATAAGAGTAACTTTTATTGACTAAAAGTCTAGAACAATCAGTTTTGTTCTTTGCAGTTGGCTTCATATTGGTTCTACTTGGGTTTTAGGTGATTTTATGTAGTGGATTTTCGAGTTTTTTTACCACACGAATAATGAGAAATTGAAGTTATAGGAAGTAAGAATTATGTGAGCTACATCTATGACAAGATAGGTGAAGTAAATAAAACTCATGCAATTGTATTGAAATCTTATGAATGGAAAATTTGAAACATGATGCAAGTTTTTGTATTACGTTAATTATGTATTTCTTGAACGAAAATTGGTGGCGGGAATTGAATTGAGGAGGTGATCCAGTAATGCAGCTAAGGTATGCGATTTTACACTTGATTTGAGCTTTTTAGTCATTTTTTAATTATTTCATTGTATTCCTCTGAACTTGGATCCTCACACAATATGCTCCACACTATTACGGTCAAGAATCGATTCAAAACAACATACCAGCAAAATGACATCAATCACTCCATTTATCTTTATTAGCCTACTGCCTACGATGCTTATTATAAGCTTCTCACTATAGCATCCACAACACACCGCACGCGCCTCCTGCCACACCACGTCATCATTCCCTCATTATCTGCGCCAGACCACAACTCTCACGGCCCTACACCTCTCTCCACGCCTTTCCCAACCACAAACATTAATTTAATCTATTATCTACTTTTTACTTGTAAATTTGAAAATGATAAATAATATGACACGGAAAATTCATTTATTTATTATGAAAATTCAAAATTACAAATCCTAAAAATCCAAAATATTCAAAACCTAAAAATTTAAAATACAAAAAATAAAAAAAAACTATTATCTTTAATTTAAATTTTAAAAAAAAAGTAAAGAAGAATAGGGTGCGGCTGTCTAGGTCACCCACAACTTGTGCGGGCAGCGCACGCCATGCCGCACAGGTGCCCATTGCCCCTCCACACCCTCGGCCTCCCTCATGTCCCCCGCCCAGCGCTAGCCACCCACAACCAGTGGCCTGCCCCGCCCCGCCCCATCCACGTTGCGGCACCGCAACCCCTTGGTGGATTGCGGATGCTCTTAAGGCTAAACATTCGAATTAAACAAACAAACAAACACACACACACTTAGAGTGTCCACTATAGTTGGCCGGGCCAAGCCACAAAATCATGGTCGGGCCACCAACGCCCGTGTTTTCCACTATAGTGGACATGCCCAAGCCATACATTCATTTATTTTTTTCATTTTGTTTATATTTTAATATTACTACAATAAAAATTATTGGACTATAATAATTAAAAAAATGCATAAGAACTAAAATTAAAACAAAATCTTCGTTGTATTATAGAAAGGGGTAAACTTATACAATGAAAATTTTCGACGTCTCATAAACTACATTCCCAACGCATATCACGCTCTACCCCCTCCTCCCCTACGATTCCAAACCTCTTCGACAAAATCAGCCTGCAGTGTCGTATGTGATGTTTCCCTCTACATTTCGGCGAACCGTTGGATCAAGTATGCATTACTATGTGGTACACCCATCTGCAATGGGGAGATTGCAATACCGTGACTCGTACTAGCATCCTCTTCCGGTGCCCAGTTTCGAAACTCATTTTTCCAAAGTAGAACTGGAGATTAATTGAAAAGAGCGGAGATTGGAATGAGATAAAAAAAAATTGGAAAAAATGGGTATATTTATAGAATTAATAAAATAAAAAAAAATCAAAAATTAGGGGATACGTCCCGGGCCTCAAGGGGCGGCTGGCCACGCAAGCGCTCGTCCCCCGCCACGGCCCCCATCCGACTCCTATAGGGAGCCGGCGGGCCAGGCCCACAAAACGCGGGGGGCCAGGGGAGGCCAGGGCCGGGCTCCCATAGTGGATGCTTTAGGGCACCCAAAATGGACCCCCTGCGATGCCCATCCCCGCCACGTCGTTTTTATCCTCCTCTTTCCCCGGGGGCGGCGTTCTAAGCATTTAAATATTTTGTATTTATATTTTTATGTTTGCAAATTAAATAAAAATAATAAACAAATAAAAACAACACAATTAAAGAGAAATTCAAATTTTTATTTAAATTTAAAAAAAAAAGTTACAAAATAAGAAAAAAAAAAAAGCACTAAATCAAAAAAAGGGGGGCCCCAAGCCCCAAAGCCCCCGACTTGCGGGGAGGCCATCGCCCATAAATTTGGATGCCCTCGATTTAGTCGGGTTGGTCGCTGCATGAGTGCGGTGTGCGCGCCCAAAAACGTCGGGTTGGGGGAGGCCGCCAAATCCGAAAAAGCAGGGGCCCCGGATCGAAGTCGCGGACGGTCGAACTTGGGGAGTCGCGGGGGCGGGGCGGGCGACGGATGGGGTGTGGCCTTGCCCTTGGCGGCCCCCCCGGGGAAGGGGGGCCGGGAGGACATCGGTGTCCCGGGAACTCTCATCCTCGAAAAACCGGTTTTTTGGGGTCCATGGGAAATGCGCCCCCATTGCTTTATGCCCGGTGAAGGTGTGCTTCGCCCTCCCCCTGCCCCCGGGGGGGTTGGGAATCACACCCCCAAACCAAACCCTTGTTTGTCCCAAAAAGGAAATCGGTAGTGTTTTGAAATGGGTTTTTAAATGAAATGTCGGCACCCTTTAATCCCCACCCCGGAGATTTCCCCAAAACCTGCCCCCTTCCCCATCCGTCTTTCCCATTGAACAAATTTCCCTTTCTTTATTTGATCTGGGTTCCCCTTTTTGCTCCACTGGCGCTTGTACGCGTTCCCCGGCACCCGGTTGTTTTTTGGGGCCCCCAATTTCGTTCCCTTTTTTGGGTTAAATCGGATTTATTAGTTTAAATTTAAATTTTCCGTTTAAAAGATGTTGTCGTACATTCCTCGTTGTATTCGACTTTGGAGAAATTTTAAAAATATCTTCGTTGGAGGAAATAAAATCGGGGAAAATTTAAGTTTGAAATAAAAGTGGAGAAAATACCTTTATTAGAGAAATGTGGATACCCTTGAGGAATAAAATCATGGATGATGGAAATAGGACATGCCTACAAGTGTGATAAAATCAACATGCCCTATTCTACCCCTATCATCATCTTCTTTAATTCTCAATTTTGGGGAAGCAAACTAAATTGGGGATAGAACCAAATGAGCTCAAAGGGGAAGCACCCTTTTTTCTTTCCACTCATTTTTTATTTCGATTTTGCTCCCCTCCACAAGCCCCGAAATGCCTCCATGTCCCACAAGTTTACACCAAATTGGGGGTTAGAAAATTACCCCAAAGTAAAAGGGGGGGAAGAACAAGCTAAATAAGAGATGGAGCAAGTAGGTGAATGGTGCGGCAAAGAAGGCTAAAAAGATAGAGCATAAAGGGAAAACCCAATTTTTTTTGCCCCTTTTTCTAACATCAAAAGAGAGTCAAGACAAAGAAGGCTAGGAAAAAAGGGGTTTTTTTACCACCCAAAAAGTAGAAGATGAGTCAAACTCTCATCCCCCCGTCGATCAAGGCCGAGAAACCCCAGCCAAGAAAGATAAACCAATCACCAAAGGGGAAGTCCCCCAAAATCACCCAAGCTGGAAAGAAAAAAGGCTAGCAACCCTAAAAAAAGGGCCTTTGCCTCCAAGTGCTGTGACTCCACCGCCAAGGAGAAGAGATCAGTGCGGTGACCGAGAGTCAAGATGAAGGAGACGAATCCGGCAACCACCGGCGAGCCAATTTAACGGCGGATAGTCGTGAGGAAGAAGAAGAAGCTGCTGCGTCTCTGCTCTTCAATTTAGGGATTTAATTTTGAGAAAAATAGGAGAGAGAGAGAGAGAGTTTGACCGATAGGAGTATATAATTGGGCTGTTTCCAATTTAATTTGTTGGGCCTAATGAATTGAGAGGGAATTGGGCTAAGCCCATAGGAATTTATTAAAGAGTATATTTTGTGATGGGATATTACTATTTAATTAGTAAATTGGGCCAAGGATTTAATTATGAGAAGTTGGAATTAAATTAAGGATATTGAGATGGAGCTCGAAGGTCGAGGAATAAATTTCCGAATAGTTTATGTAGATTCCGGGAAAATAAAGTAGTAGAGTGGGAGACGCGAAAGCCGACCGGCGTCGCCCCGCGACGCCATGGGCGGCCTTAAGAAAAATTCAAACAAAAGATTTAAGAAGGGATTTTCCAAGAATCTATATTTTATTAATTGCTCAAGTATTTGTTTTTAAGAAAATAGAACTTCTCCGAACTTAGTAAAGTGAATGAATAAATCCTACAACTTAGTGAAGCCCGAGAAAGGATTTGAGATCCTATGAGACCAGACTAAGGATATAGGTGTTATGTCATAGGGTGCATGCATTCTTCTAAGGTGAAATAGTTCAAGTACTAATTAGCGTGTTACGCTATTTATTTTCTAAGGATAAACTGCTCAAGGGCAAGTGAGGCCAACGCAAATAATTGAATTAAGGAATAAACATACCAGGTGGGCTTTCTTTTAATATCCAACACACTAGTGTGGATATAAAGCAAATACATTTGAAGTTATGAAAAATCATCTTTTCTCAAAATGGAGCTATGTTTCTTTTCAAAAATTATTGTCATGCCATAAATGTTTTTTTGATAAATGAGATTGAATGTCATGGAATTGAATGGATTTATGAATGGAAATGGATTCACGAATAGAATGGATTCACGAATGGAATGGATTCACGAACGGAAATGGATTCACGAATAGAATGGATTCACAAATGGAATGGATTCACGAATGAAATGGATTTATGAATGAATGGAATGGACTTATGAATGAATGATGAATGATGAAAGAACCTAGTCTGTAGTCGAACTTTTAGCTCACAAAAGAACTTAGTAAGCTCGGGCCTTTTAAGAAAATCCCCGTGTGTTACTGTGATGGCTTGACAACTATATAATGTATGTTTTGTTTTCGGCACGTGTCCACTACTCCTGTACTCAGCCCTGCATGTATTTATAAATGTGCAGGTTGAACGTCAAGAGGATGGAGTGATGATCGGAGTCGATGTTATCAAGTTGATCTCCCAACGATTCGTGTCTTTATACACGAAGTCGTTTAGCAAGGACTTATTCCGCTGTGCTCTTAGAATTATAGAACCTCACCATCAACTCTGATTTATTTGAGGAGATGTCTATTCTGTTTTCAAGACCGTGTAATGAAATACTTGGCTTCTATGTTATCAATTGACTTGGCCTTGTGAAATTCTCAAGTTCTAGCCCTTTTCTTTTCCCCGTTTCTTAAATCCCTCTTATTAGTCGCGGTGTACTCAGCCCTGCATGTATTTATAAATGTGCAGGTTGAACATCAAGAGGATGGAGTGATGATCGGAGTCGATGTTATCAAGTTGATCTCCCAACGATTCGTGTCTTTATACACGAAGTCGTTTAGCAAGGACTTATTCCGCTGTGCTCTTAGAATTATAGAACCTCACCATCAACTCTGATTTATTTGAGGAGATGTCTATTCTGTTTTCAAGACCGTGTATTGAAATACTTGGCTTCTATGTTATCAATTGACTTGGCCTTGTGAAATTCTCAAGTTCTAGCCCTTTTCTTTTCCCCGCTTCTTAAATCCCTCTTATTAGTCGCGGTTTACCCGCTTTCGCTATCCTTAGCAAAATGCGGTCGTGACAGTATTTCTTGGCGATGCGCTCCCAATACGCAGTCACCCTCTGGTTGTTGGTGTACACCCCTGGCCATGGTGCACCACCGAACATCGGACTATTCGGATAATCTCCGGAATCCATTTGCTTGAAAATGTAGTGAATTTGATGAGAGTGAAGTGAGAAAAATGAAGTGTGAAAAATGAAGTGAAAGAGGAACCCATCGTCCGCGATGCTGCAGTGGCGGACGATTCGACGGACGATGCATCGTCCGCCCCATTGCGGATGCCCTTATGGATCAGTTAAGTACTATTCTAATTTTTTCCTCTTCATATCTTTAGCCCACCTTAGTTTCCTTTTTTTCTTTACCACTTTCTGAATTGCTACTCCCCCCAATTTTACCATACAATATCTCCCTCTCCCTCCCTCCCTCCAAGTTTCGTTCCCTTTTCTCTTTCACAAACCCCTCAAAAGATCCAATATTGGAAATTGGGGGATCAGAATCAAGAGTAAACTTTTTGTTCAGCTTGGAAGAATTGTTAGATGATGTCGCAGCCGTACACTTATTGAAAACAGCCGCCCTTTCCCATGAAGCCACCATTCGGTGGAGGCGGCGTTGACTACCGCCGCTTCAACGCTGCTGCCTCACATCCCAATACGCCTCCTGTGAGCCATTACTTCTTCCGACTTGATTTTGCCAAGGATCGATCTTTCAATTCAATTTTTTATATAGCATGAAAATTGGAGCTTTAATTGACTAGCTTTCAATACATTATGACTCTGTTTCTTATTAGGTAGGTTTGAGCGGATAATGATAATATATGCGTTACTTATTACACGGTCTTTCCTAATAGCTGCATTTCCTTTCCTGTAGCTAGCTAGGGATTGTTATTATGTGCTCTCTTTTTGGTATGTCATCTTTTGTTGGATTCTCATTGTTGCCTAATTGCCAAATGTAATCAAGAACATGATGAATGGAAGCATATATAATTGCATTGTACATAGATATGTTGTTTCTTTTCATAGAATGTGGCTTGCTGCAAATCTTCATTCTCTCATTGCCTTATTATTTTGATTTTGCAAGTCATTAAAACGGAAGAGTGACTATGGCACGATATCTGCTGACCGAAATGTGAGTCCCGGCACCAGTGCTTTCTCGAACAGCCCCCATCGGACTCCGGTGTCAGTGAAATCCGAGAAAGTCCAGAAGGTTCCTAGGTCAAATAAGGCAAATAGAGCTATCTGTCAAAGTCCCACGACAAATATTGGTGAAAATCATCCCCATTAGTTTCTAGACTTTTGACGTCGTAAATATGTAAGAATCGTTAATCTATTGACAAATATCTGATTGCTGATTCTCCATCAGGCGATAATCTCACTCCAGTCGGTTCTTGTCGATATGATAGCTCCTTAGGTATAGAATATCACCTGCAAGGTTTTATACTTATGTGTCTTTTCGTCGTATTGAATTGACCTGTCTGCATATGGTATTGAATATCATAGATTTTACTATTTGAATTGGTTTGTTCATTGATAGGCTCATTGAATAGCACTTTTTCCCCTTTCAGCTCTCCTAACAAAGAAGTTCATTAATCTGATAAAACATTCAGAAGGTGGTATCCTTGAGCTGAATAAAGCCGCAGAGATTTTAGAGGTGTTTCTTTTCTTCCAATTAATGTGTTTGATTTTTAACCATGTCTTGGCAATTGACAGATCCCTCCCATAACAGGTCCAAAAGAGGCGTATATACGATATAACTAATGTCCTTGAAGGCATTGGTCTTATTAAAAAGACTCTAAAAAACATAATCCAGTGGAAGTAAGAGTAGCACCTATCTACCTAATTTCAATTGGGATTGCTTCTAGTTTAGATTTAGCATTCCTTCGAGATTTTACTAATGTGCAATGCTGTCAACTAGGGGAACGGATGTACGGAGCCCTGGTGAAGTGGATGAGACCCTTCCGGATATACAGGTACGATTGTAAGTGGAACTAAGCTGCTTTCTGGTCCTCACGTTCTCTAATTATTTTGTCCCCTATAACCATGGTCTGTGCATATGAGTATTTTGTGATGTTTTGGGGTCCAAAATACCTGTGTGCGGCTGTCTCAAATCAGAGGATGATCCAAAGATGGTTGATTGAACTACACAGGAACCCCCATACTTATCTACAATGAGAACTTATTTCTCTCGTTTGTTTGACTATGGTCACGTCATTCTTATGCCAACTTTTGAAATGGAATAGTGCATCAATCTTGGTTTAGAATAGGTATTGGAATTCTTTGATCAATTCTTTGACGTGCAGGAAGAAATGCAAAATTTGAATTCGGAGGAGTGCAGAGTAGACAAATGCATAAGGTCACCTCGATGCTTCAACCAATCTATCCTGATTCTCTCTTTGAGCGTGCCAGTCTTCTGATATGTTTCTTGTTTCAGAGAAATGCAGGAAAAGTTAAGGGGCCTGAGCGAAGACGAAGACAATCAAAGGTGGCACGCCACCATTCCTTGTTATCGAACCAAATTATCATCATTATTGTTTTTAGTGAGTCATTAGCGATATCTTTCCCAGGTGGCTTTTTATTACTGAAGAAGACGTGAAAAACCTACCATGCTTTGAGGTATAGATATTCTTCTATTCAACCTACCCTATGCATCTACAGATTACAAGCACTCCAACATGATTTTGTTCCTCGGTCTAGAATGAAACTCTGATAGCAATCAAAGCTCCACATGGCACAACACTGGAAGTTCCTGAACCTGATGAGGTAACTGCATCTTCTTTGTGCTACTGATAAGTCAGAGTACTAGTGGCATTTATTCCAGTTGATTTTTTTTCCTACAGGCTGGCGATTTTCCACAGAGAAGATACAAAATTGTTCTTCGAAGCACCATGGGACCAATAGATGTTTACCTCGTAAGGTATGAAGCAAAGAAGTTTGGACATATGAAGAAAAGTATATTTTTAAGGTTGCGACTTCTTTATGAGCTCTCATTATTGCTATGCGTCTTGTCAAAACCTAGTCAATTTGAGGAAATAAACGCGTATGAAGCACAATCAAGTGTCCTTGAAACATCTAGTGTGATTGAGACTTCTCCTGCAGTAGCTCCAACGGAGGAGGTTACACTAGATGAAATCAATGTGCTGGGAGGAGTTCAAAAGGCAGGCTCATCCCATGATTTTGGGAGTGTAATGAAGAAGATCGTACCAGATGTTGATGTGAGTTGTCACGTAATCAGTACTACACATACACATTCTCATCATTTCTAAATCTTGCTTCTCCCTTGTTCATTTGCAGAGCGATGCTGATTACTATCTATTGTCAGAGATGGACGTAAGCATCACTGACATGTGGAGAACAGAACGTATCCTCAAAATTTGGTTTTTGTTGCTTGCTTTCTTTCTTTCTTTTCTCGTATTTATGATATTTTTTCGAAGTACAATCCATGACTACCTATTATAGATGAAGTTGAGTGGGATGATACCTTGAACGCGTCTAGCATCAGTCCACCACGCACAACCATAATCCCATCTGTGGGGAGCTAGAACCGACCTCGTACTACTCTTCATAAATCCCGTGTTGTATAACAGTGATGCAGAGATCCAGATTGCGTTCCACTGCTGCTGAGGAAGTAGCATGTATGCTCACTGCACAGCTTCTGGCTAGATATGAACAAATCATTAGTTGTCACGAGGTTTTGTTTTGTATAAATTGGATAATTTGCTTCTCTGCAGCAGTATGCCTAATTTCTTGGCAATCATGTAGTAATATTCTTATTCTAGTCTTTGCTTAGGAAAATTACCAAACTGAAATCACCAAGTAGCCAAAAATGAGATTTTACCAAAATCAAACCGAATTGATTATTGAACAACTCAAAAGTTTTCAGTCACAATATATCCATATCACCAAATGGAATAAAGTACTAGTAGTATACAATTTAGAGTAGTATCTAAATGCTAGTGGTGCTCATTTCATTTCATTTCTAGCATCAACTATCTTGCTAATCCAAGACGCAACGACGGGAGTGAGTGCCACCGTGGGCGGAAATCTGATAGGCGACGCAGCCTTGTGCGCCGCGTAAGCCAGCGCAAACGTCCCGACCTTCTCCCCCGTTTCGTCGGCAGAGATTCCAACCTACAACATCAACAATCAAACAAACAATTTCGCATTTGCAGTTTTAAAATAGCAATCCTACTGCTAGTATGGTTAGTACCTTGTGCAGCAACGCTGGTACATCGACCCCAGCATTAATCAAGGCATAACAGAGGCCAAATGAGATCAACGAAAGGGTAATTGAAGTTGCCAAATACGCCCCTCCATATTTTGCCAATAGCTCCTTTGCTTCATCGCCCTTTGATTTCTTCTCGCCTCCTCCTTTTGACGAAAATATCTGTGGATTATTATCAAAGCTCAATTTCAAGCAAAAACTTTTCAAATCGAAACACGAAAAGAAAGAAAAAAAAATGGGCACCTTCCACAAACCAGCTTCAAGTCCATATTTCTTGGTGATTTCATCTGCAGATGAAGGAGTCTTGATTTCCTCTATCTTCTCCTTCACCGCTCTCACCTTCAATGTTCTGCCATTCGGAACGGAGCTGCAAAATCCGCCATTTCTGGAGGGGGGTCTGGTGCTGAAGCGCTGAACAGATATTTGCAAAAGCGTGGCCATGTCTTTAGCAACTGTTTATCTCAACATTTTGTGGGTTTTATTTTGGTTATTTTAGTGGTGGAGGTGTGGTGCAGTGGTGATGATGATGGATCAAATGATTGAAGTCTCAAGAGCACTAGTGTGACAAGTTTCGCAATTTCAACCCCAATTTTTTTTCTTTTTGGGGTTGATTTTCTTTCGGCCCAAATCGATTGGAATTTCATCGTCATTTTTTTAATGGCTCGACTTACAAATGTTACAATTGGGTTGTTTTTTTTGTAATTCAAATTATACTACGGAACTATTGGGCTGGAGTATTAAAATAGGGTTTTTGGCTTTTTAAATTAAAACCTTTTTCCGAATTTTGGTTTCTCCTATGAAGTGTGTGATAATGGAATGTGAGACTCATTTGCATTATTATTTGTTTTATTCTTTGAATATGTTTTTACTTGTGTTTTTTTAGTGTTTTATTTTATACTATTATTTTTGTTTCACATTTTATGAAAATGTGCAACTGGGACTCCTAATGCCGGACGAAGGGAGTACTAAAAAGGGAAATTACTCTACTACTATGTAATGTACCAAATGGGTAAAATAACTTCACTACTATAGAATAGATCAGAGTATATATTACTCCCTCCGTCCCCCATTAAGAGTCACACTTTGACCGGACATGAGTTTTAAGAAATGTAAAGAAAAGTTGGTTGAAATAGTTAATGGAATGTGGGACCCATTTTTTTATATTGGTTTTATAATAAGATGTGAGTGGATTGAGTTAGTGGAATGTGAGACCTACTTACTATTTATGGTAAAAATAAAGTGTGACTCTTAATTGAGGATGAACCGAAATGGAAAAGTGTGATTCTTAATCGGGGACGGAGGGAGTATAAAACTACTATATATAAGTAGTACCTACATGCCACTAACTTTTTCAACCCACTTTCTACTATATTTCTTAAAATTCGTGCCGGATCAAATGGTGACAAATTATGGGGGACGGAGGGAGTAATGAACTACAATCAAAATATACAGCTCTCAAAATTATCGATCAAATTTTCATAAGTGAAGACGATTGAGTCGTGACAATCAAAATGTATGTCGATGTGAGATCAAAGAATTGTATCATTAAAAGTGTCGGGCGTACAACCTAGGAACATGCGAGCAACCCTTTATTGAGACTAGCAACGATGCTGCTGCTCAAATATACTAAAGATCCCCGCTCCAGAGGATCTCATAGAACAATTTACAAAAATTATGAAGAATTATTCAACGAAATAATATCTAATTTTAGAATGCAAGTTGACAGACAGTAGATCAAATAAAAAACATAAGCATGTTGTTACGGATTGCGGAATACTCCCTCCATCCCTCATTAAGTGAGATATTATTTTTCGGCATGAGTTTAAGAAAATAGAGTTTTATTAATTAAGTGGAAAGAATAAAATAAGATATGTGAAAAAATAGAGCGGAAAAAGTAAGACAGAGAGTATGAAAAAAGGAAATGATTCAATTAACTTAAGACATACCTAAAATGAATATGAATCACTTAGCAAGGCATAGAGGGAGTGCCTTTTTATCCCCTATCTTGTTTTTTTAGTCAAATCTCTGCTACTCTAATCACTCCACCATTATGGACTGTGTTAGGTTTGGTATACTGAAAATCATGTTTCGAGCAAGTTTCGCGCGAATAGAATCTTGCTTGTATACGTAAAACTCTACAATCCACTTTTAACCCGATTCAGTATTATTCGAGCAGTATCGCACGAATAGAATCAGTATTATTACTACATTGTGTTTGCTTGTGTATTTATAAGATGTTTTACAAACATTTAAATGCATAAGAAGTAAACAAAGTCTAAGTCTTTTGCTTAGTAGACCGGTTGATAAAATCCTATTTCTTAATCTACATATGTTAGCATTGAGCATACGGTATTGATTATGCACTACTTTGACTTATCAAATGGTGCGGGTTTTTTGCAACCTAATAATCCTGATATATTGGGTAGTGGTGATTAATATCTAGCGGTGCTAGGATTGCTATTATGTTGAACCGTGCGCGAGGTGAGTCTCGTTTGATAATGTCCTCAAGAGGAGCTCGAACAAGGTTTTATTATTCGGAAAACTGGCCAGTTGGAGTTTTATTACTCTATGAATAATAAATAAATGTTTCTTGCTAAGTTCACTCTTGGAATTAATAAGATATTAATTAATGGACATTTATATCTTAAGCGCGAGAAATAAATAATAAACAAAAGTGGAAACCCGAATTACTTGTAATTTCGGATTTGGATGGGGAGAGTTCAATATTACTTCGTAGTGGCTGCTCGTAATATTCCAATATAAGCTTGTATTAAATTGTGGGTTCAATTTAATTAGTAAAAAGCTAATTGGGGAGCCCATATCCAAAATCTTCCATAGATCCCTGTCTGGGCCCAAAAGGAACTTAATATAAATAGGAGAATAAAGGAGATAGAAATCATTCATTCATTATTATTATTCATAATTTTCGCCCCCCCTCTACCTAGAGGAGTTTGAATTTCTCTCATAATTGGAGAAGAATTTCTTCTGTCTTCTTTATTCGAGTCCTAGTATTTTGATAAGATCAGCCCACCCCTGATATCGCGATACAGTTCGGGAACCGCAGAGAAGATCCGTGGTCTAGTATTGAAGATCATCACGTGGAGAAGGCGCGAGCAATCGACGATTCTTTGGAGAATTAAAATCGGTAACCCTAAACCATAGAATTCATGTTTCATGATTTATTTTCTTAGAGCATGAATTATTTTGCGTTCTAGCATGCAATTATCTGTTTAACATGTGAATTGATTAATCGCATAATCGGTCAAATAGATCCTAGTCTGATTTATTTGTTTTGTACAAGTCTTTCGCTGTGCAAGGGGCTCCAAACCCCAACCGATTGAGCTTTGAATCTTCTAGTCAATTACTCATACCTAATGGATATTGAATATTGTGCGGACAATAAGCTATCAAATCCTAAATTTAGAAGAGAAAAAAATATTACAGCTTGAAAATTCCAGCGCCTTGGAGTTAGATCTGTGGAATTGATCCCCACTCCCTTATTTATGGGAGAGTAGTCGAATTTTTACCTTGGGTAATCTAATCTATTAAAGTAGTAAACTAAGAGAGTTAAATTAAACTATCTTATGCCTGCATTTAAATACAATTTTTTTTTAACAATATACATATCACATGTATTTTTAATATGGGCCATCAAAAACTCTAGACCTGACGATCAATATGCGGTCTTAGTTGAACATTTAAAAGAATGATTTAAAGCGACGCTATATATATAATTTTCTGAAAAAAATCATTAATTTTCAATGAGAATATTAAATTTTGTAGATATCAATTTTAAAGCCAGAAGATCAGATTGTGTTGATATCTATTTTGATTCTCTTTGGAAACTTGAATGATCTCCATATTAACTTGTTTAATCTCTACCAATCAATTATAGACGGAAATGATACTTACTTCTATTTAATGACATTTAAATTTGTTAAAGTTTCAACATTATCATTTATAATTAATGAAATGGAGTGTTATGCATGTAACGTGTAGACAATCCGAAGTTCTATTGTTGTGGGTGGAATTTTAAAATTTTATACTCCATAAAGTAAGAAAAGAAGTTCTGTTTAAAAGCAAACCAATTTTGTTACTTTCAAGTATTACTCACAGAGATAATTTTATACAGAAGACAATTGAATACTACTTTAAAGGAAGAGCGTGATTCGTGAATATATTTTTAAATAAAAAATACAAAACGTCGAACGCACCTCCCCTCATACTTACACTCTAAAATGAGACTTAGTTGGTGGAGCAAATCAATTTATCAATGATGGTCCATATAGCTATAAGTAAGGCAAAGGCAAAGACAAAGAAATACTCCTATCTTAAAGCCCACCCTATTCAATCTACGCCTTCACTAGAAAACTTAAAAATCTCTTTAACAAGATCGCCGGCGCACACAACACATGTCTTCCAACAAGATACACAAACTGAAGAGCATTTTCACCGCAAATGGCGGCTGCGGCTGCCGCCCTAAGCCAGCTGACATCATCCACCCACAATCCAAATCCAAATCCAAATCCTCACTCTCCGATCAAAAATCCTCCCTCCTCCCTTCCTCCTCCGCCACTTCCTCCGAGAGCCGCCGCTGCAATTCCGCCGCCGAAGACGATGGCTGGTCCTCCTCCACCACCTTCGACTCCCCCCCCCACCGCCACACCCTATTCTCCGACGCCTGCCCCAAAATCCAAAACAGCGTCGCGGTCGTCAAAGACTCCGACGATCCCTACCAAGATTTCCGGCAATCCATGCTTCAGATGATCCTTGAGAAACAAATCTACTCGACAAACGATCTGCAGCAGCTCCTCGACTGCTTTCTCAAGCTCAATTCGCCGTGCCACCACGAGGTCATCGTCCGAGCGTTCGCCGAGATATGGAACCGCGGGAAGGAGGAGGCGCCGCCGCCGTGCTCCATGTGAATACATTAGAGATGTGTGATGGGGGGGCACGTGGAGGTGGGGTGGCCATGTGATTACACATTAAATTTCACATGGTGGAGTTGAAATTTCAATTTATTGAATTGGACACCAAAAGCGATCGCCATTTTTGTGGCGAGGGAGATTGGAACAAGGTTGAATTCAATTCCATACTCTAAGTGTAGGTGTTATAATAAGTGGAAATGAAATTCCAAATAATTTAAGAATTTAGTACTACTCCTATTACTTATTATCTCTCTACTTTTGACCTTTTTCTGTAAATTTGTACTAATATGTAGCTTGATTGAACTTCGAGGATATTGCTGTTTATAAATTTCGTCCATCTTATTTTCTTCTACGGCATTCAAGGCAGTGACTTCATTTTATTTGTAGAACTACTTTTACGGGTTCCTAGTTTTAGCCATTTAGGGACTCGTACTTGAACATTAGCCATTGGTTTGCTCATACACCTTCATCTCGGTTATCATATTATGCATAATGATACATGAATACATGATATCAGAATTAAAGGATTTGTACCAAAAATGCATCGCACCTTTCACTATTGCCCAATGCGATTGTGGCATACCAAATGTTTGCTCAACATAATTCTGCACAATCTCTTGTTTTTGAGAAAATTAATCTCTGTTGTCATCAGTCGAACAAGTAATCGACTTCACAAACACGGGCCGCATCGGGTAGATGTCATCCGCCAAATAGTACCCATATAATATTGTTGGTCGTTGTCTATGAATTCAATGTCCGAGGCTCTACCACCACACAGATCGTTGGAAACAGGCGACTGGTTCAAGACATTGGTTTCATTGTTAGAACCGGCCAAATCGAAGTAAGCATGTCATATGCAAAGTCGTTGTTGAGCATTAATGGCTTTGAGAATCAGAGTCGGGTGTGTGTCCTTGTAGCCATTCGTGCACGCGCCTCTCCACACGCTCTAACAATTTTTCAGGCCCAATGCATACAATTAATGTTTCCCAACATACCTGAAAATTCATGAGCTCTCAATGCAAAAAATATCGGAGATTGAGCATCAACAGTGGTGGGCCTTTGCAAATATGTGTTGTGGAACACCTCTAGAACTTCACGGCAAAATTTCTTCAAGCATTCACGCCCAGTTGCATTGGCGACATGGAGATACTCATCAAATTGATCCATTGTGCCTCCATAAGCCAATTGCTTAATTGCAATTGGGCACTTCTGCAGTGTCGAGAGTCCAAGTCTGCTGCTGCAATCGACATGCTCTTGAAAGTAAGCATTACGTCCCACCAACGTGTTTGCAATGCATAAGAAAAAAAGAGAACGGCTCATTTTGAAACGACAGCAAAAAGTTGTTGCGCCCCACCGCGGTTGGTTAGCGAAGAAGTCATAGACTTAACCGTTGGGCGGTCAAGGCATGCTCATGAAACACGGGCTTCCGATGACGGATTTCCTTGAGTACCGTTTGTTGTCGTTGCTGTAGGACCCTCTCGTAATATTGTCGCACATATTTAGCATAAATTCACCTTCCAAGTCCGATAATGAATCAAAAGAAGACTTGCTTGCAGCAGAACTCATTTGGAGTAGAGAAGGGAAAAGATAGAAAGAGAGGAAATGGAAGTGAAAATGAAAGTAGATGGTGAAATGAGGAAAAGAATGAGAGTATTTATTTAGTAGAAAATATTCAAATCTGCGGCGGGAACGAGCCAAATAGGGTCGGGAAACCCTCTGCCCGCACGACAGTTTCCACGCCGCGCCCCCAATTCCCCTATGCATTAGCGCCCCAAAAACCGTCGCATCCGGTAGGCTGATTTGGGGCGTTCCTCCAAAAATATCTGATAAAATAGAAACAATACAGAAAAGATAAGCATAATTCGTACAAAAAAAAATGACACACGTAAATAGAAAAAAACTTTTATAACTTTACATAGTATTTCCTCCGTCCCATAAAAATATGGACTTTGAAGACGACACGAGTTTTAATGTAAAATTGGTAAAATAGAAAACATCAGAAAGAAAAAATGATTGAAATAGTGTAACTCAAGAATAGAGCCCACTTTATAGAAGAGAAATGACTTGTTAAAATTAGAAAGGGACTATTTTTATGCGACGGAGTAATTAAAAACAGCCTATCAAATTGGGTTTGCAATATGCACTGTCACATGTACTAGTATTGATTTTCCTACCTCCATCTTTGACTTTACTGTTCAACACTCTGGTCAGTGGTCCGTGTCCATGGCATATAAAATTTGAGCATTTCGACTTAAATTTAAGAGATCAACTTCTAATGAATGAATATCTAAATAACAAGTGACACATATTTTCTTAAAAGTAATAAATAAAATATCAACAATTTCTAGAGTTACCCTTATCAAACCAAGAAATACTTATGCTAATTAATCAATACACTTCTAGTCCGTACAGCACCCCAGCATACTTCTCGTGATCCCGCTCCACAAAATACAAATCCCTCATTCTCTGAAAGGCGTGCCACGTGAGCAGACTATCCGAACCAGCCTGATGGCACTTTCCCACCACCCGGTCCACATCTAGAGCCCGGGCCACCCGGTCCAGCCCGCCGTACAGGCTCTCACAAAACCGCATCAAGTACTTGATGTCGTACACGTTGCTCCCGAAGAACGCCCTCAGCGCCGCCGCGAACTCCCCGAGCCGGGCGGGGAGCGGGCGCCGCGTGAGGACCTTCATCAGGTATCCGAAGTCGTAGGCGCTGTGGAACGTCACCCAGCTGACCGCGTCGCTGCAGACCAGGCCGGAGCTCATCATCAGCTCCGCGAACCGGGCCGAGTCGACCCCCTCGGCCCGGTTCCGCTCGAAGTCGATCCCGTGGGCCCGCAGCAGCTCGATCGACTCCGGCGCGTGAGGGTCACGCGCCGCGTCGAAGTCCGCGAAGTTGAACTGCCAGATGAAGCGCTCGCCGCCGCCGCCGAGCTCGGGGAGGTTGCCGGCGGCGTCGGAGAGCGTGATTCCGAGCTGGATGAGGTTCAGGGCGTCCACGTTGGACTTCAGGAGGTGGTAGTGATCTGCGGAGGATGGTCTGCGGCGGTTTCGGGGCAGCGGTGCGGGCTTGAAGATGACGCCGGGGAACTCCGTGTCCATGGAAATGAAGGGGTATCGATCGATTAGGTCGGAGATGAGGTCGAATTCGGATTCGAGATTCTCGGACCACACTTCTCGGATCCTTATAGGTTTGGCGCCGTCGTTTTTAAGGTTGTCGGAAACCATATCGGAGACCGGAAAATTCGAGGGTTTGGATAAGCTTGAGTTGATTTTTATTTTGTTGGTGTTGGAGGATTGAGGGAAATTAAGGGATTTTATAGTGGATGATGACTGATGAGAGAGAAGAAGTAGCTTGGAAAGTGGGGGAGGAACGAATAATTGTTGCGATGCAACTAAGATTAAATTAATGGAAAAATAAGGAAAATATATTTGAAATGGAGCAGTCATTTAAGTAGAGAACGCGTTTCGATTCGTTGTATGACTGAAACGTAAAAATAGATGCACATTGCACTGAATGAGTTGGGGGAAGACCGTGTCCAAAGACGGCTGAAGAGGATCAAATGTCAAATCACTATTCTTGGTCTACTACAACTAGTCAACTAGTCTGTGCAGACTGCAGATACATATATTCACACTACTTACATTCGATCAAAATTGTGAGTTACTATCACTTATCGCATTAGTTTCACGTATTGGAAATTGTCAGTTAGTCTAAACTGCAGTTCTTAACTTATGGCATATATCGATTCTAATACTATTACAGAACTTTCATTTATTTTGATAATAAAACGATCTAGTTGTAGTTTTGAAAAGAAAATCACTACATATTACATTTTGTCATTTCTTAAGTGATTCATATTCTTTTTTGAGACGTTTCAACCTAAGTGAGTCAAAATTTTTGGACACAGAGATTAAGAAATTGTATTGAAAAGTAAGAGAAATAAAATAGGAAAATAAAGAGATAGTAAAAAAGTAGTAGGTAATAAAATAAAGTAATAGTGATTTGATGTTTTGTTTTTTGTCAAAAATGAAAATGACTCAACTTACTTGCGATATATCAAAAAAGAATACGACTCAACTTAGTTGGGATGGAAGAAGTAATTTTTTTTATATATATCTTACTTTATCCTTTCTATTTAACTAACAAGACACCATTTTTTTTAAATCTAGTGTCACAAAGAAATGTCTTATTTAGTGAGGGACGGATGAAGTACTAGAATTTTCAAATTCATGATATTTCCAAAAGTTAATTCTCGTATTTTCAAATTCATGTAAATATCATGGATATTTCCAACAACCAATTCTCGTTTGTCTTTAGCTTCTTCTGCTCTTATTACTCCTAGTGTTTAAGAAAAATGATCTAGAAAAAGATGTTTTAAAATTAATTCAATAATCTAGTCTCTTGTTTCATTAACTAGGGGCTGTAATATCAATGAACCTACATTTTATTATAAAAACTAGTGTAACACCTATGCAATGCACACACGCATTACATAATATTTCTGCAAGTTATGATTTATATATTTGATATTGATAATACTTTAATTGAATAATAAAGATATGTGGATATTATAATAATTGAAGTGTGAAAAATAATAATTAAAATATAGTAAAATAAATCCCAACTAATCATTATAATCTAAATATGGGGCAATATAAGGAAAATAATTAGATTCAACAATTTATTTTTATATGATCATGAATTCAACATTTTGAACATTATAAATTTATACTCCGGATTAATAATTTTATTGAATAGTCAGAAGAATACCTAAAATTGAACACAGATTTATCAAAAAATTCAGTGAAAAATGCAATATACAATAACATAATTAATGGGTAATTGAATTTACAGCAATCAATCAAATGTCATAAATTCATAGTTCAAGAAAAAGAATTAAGATCATGTTCCAAATCTTCCCATTACCACATTTATGATAAAAATAAAAAATAAACATACTCAAATCAGGGGTTGCGTTTGCTAACTAATTTATAGTAATAATTAATAACTTTCAATTCCGTGTATTAAAATTATAAACACAAAGATATAATTATATCAATACAACATGTAAATTTAAATATCAAGACAAAGACATAAGTTTATCAAAACAAGAAGATAGAGAAATTTATGTTTTTGTATTGAAATTTTTAACATACAACATTGATATTTAGTTATTACTATAAGAAGTTACTATTTGATCACACGCTCTCAAATCAGTATCTAAACATCAGTCAAATGAATCAAAACGTTTTCTGTACATAAAAAAGTGGGAGTATGATAATATAACAAATAATTAATTAAAAAAAATGATTAGCAGTGGGCGGTGCTAAAGTTTCATGAATATAAATGTAACGTATGAGATACCTTGCCACACTAAGAAAAAGGTAGTAATATAGTAGTTGATTTTATTATAACAATTTAAATAAAATATTTTATCTTTTTCGTTTGATTCACTAAAACGAATAATAAATGATTATTTATCATTTCTAATTATAACGATTATATATTTTGAGATTTTTAATATAATTTATTTTATTATAAGAATAATAAAACATCTTAATGACAATTATGAAATAACTCCAAAACTCGTCTTTTAAATTAGTAAATATAGATATAGATATGATGATAAAGTGTAAAATTCAAAGCATGTGACATTTCACTTATTTTGATAGTTTTATTTTCATGTTTCATAACATATTGGGTGCACTAGATCTAGATAGATAATATGACGTACTCACCTGTGTCTTTTAACGGTTTCAAGTGCATATTTTTGGCGTTAGGTACATTTTCCTTAATTTAAAATAATTGTTATTTGTGTCAAGTTAGTATTTTGGAAGAAGGAACATTCTTGGATCTTAAGTCACTTCTACTCTAATGCTTCCTTTTGTTTTTTAGCTCACGGTTCGTTGTATGGTTTTCTAATAGGGGACGTTAGATATGTTTAATGTGCCAAATTGTCAAACAAATTGCACATGTTCATATTAACAAGGATTTTAATATTACTAATATCGAGCCGTCTTTTGGGACACTATCAAGTTGATGCAGCTATGAATATATATTGCTTGAATGAGAGATTAGGTATTTACTTTATCCGCTAATAGCCTTTTAGTAGTGGTAAAGAATCTTTTGTTGTGTCCCACAACAATTGCGCAGATCACATTGAGTAAGTTAATATATTAATAATTGTTCGGATTGAAGGACCGTACGTCAGATTAAATATCTACTGCCTTTAATTTATGTGATTGTATCTCGGAATTAAATCATATTAGATAAATAATTATGTGATCATTAGTCATAGTAAATCCCTTCCAACAAAAATAAGCTCACAATTTAACCATATCTGTCTCATTCAATAGGTCCATTTTCCCTTTTTATTTTATGCCGCTCAAGATGTTCATTTTTAATAGTATTTGGTAATAAATCACTCTCTCATCTCTCATCTCCTGATTAAAATATTCAACTACTTTTTTTTTTCTATTTATTTCACTTAACAATTTCTCATAAAATTTCGTGTCATTTAAGAATGTGGACATCTTGAATAAGATGAAGAGATCATATTTTATGTTGGTACTACTTTATTTTAAAAATTGAACCCCACCTAATAGTACTACTATACTAGTAAATTCAAGTTTAATAGATGAGCTAAAAAAAGCAATTAGAATTTTTGGAGTACATCGTTGCCACTGCCTTGAGTGTTTGAAGACATCGGTTTAACTAAGATCATTTAGTTCCATATAACAAGTAGTTTAACTAAGATCATTTAATAGTATAGACTATGCTAACCTTTCACTCTCCGGTACTCCCAACTCCCAAATGGCAATACAAATATGGAGTATTTATTATTTCATTGATCCACAAGAAATAATCTTAGGGAACAAAATGAATATTAATCTATATGATACTGATAACGTAATAGAAAGAAAAAATAAAGTGGATAAAACATGAGTGATTAAGAGAAAATGTGAATAAAATGGAAGAGATAAATATAAAAATGTGAATAATAAATTGTGAATAAATTTTTGGTGGATAGGCGAATATAGAAAATGAGACTATTTTTTTGCGAACGTATGAAGTAGTAAAAGTTCGACAGGAAAAAGTGAAGAGTGAGCTACATTTTTTATACCTAAACTCTTGTTTCATACGCGGTATTCAAACTTTAAAAATATCACCACACGTCCATAGTCTTTGATTTTAATATCGTCGCGGGACTTTTGCACTTTTGAATTTGTTTTTTCAAAATACCCTATATCCCTTAAAGGATATCTTAATCTACTTACGTTGAGAAGGACTACCATCATTTGTTTTAAAAAAAATTGCAGTATAATAGAATAAAGTCAAATTAGTGTCAATAAAATGTGGGGTTTATGTTGTGAAATAGATAGTTTAAAAAGTCTTTTTATGAGGGGTGACCCAAAATAAAAACTGTTTTTATATTTAGATACAGTTTGATAGAAAAAATAAATAAACTAAGTTTGATAAAAAGAATACATATGTCATTTTTATTCATAAAATTCTAAAATAGATGATATCTATCCTACTAAAGTGAAACGATAAATACGACTTCAGAAAAAAAGAAGGGTAGTAGCACTTTCTCCGCCCTGCAAGTCTATTGGAACAACAAATCCAAAATATCATCTCTCATTTCGCTTTGATCTCTCCAGAAAAGAAAAAAAAGGCAGTTTAACCGATTCATCGTAGCCCGACCCGAATCCCAAGATGAACGACTCCGAAGTTTCCACGCAGATCCAGCAGATGGTCCGATTCATCCGCCAGGAGGCGGACGAAAAGGCCAACGAGATCTCCGTCTCCGCCGAAGAAGTACGCCCTGCTCGGAGCTCCGACACGTTCTGATTTATTTTTTCGGTTTCTAGGGTTTTTCCGATAAGGAGTTTTGTTGATTCGATGAAACGTCTTTCTGTTTTAGGAATTCAATATCGAGAAGCTGCAATTGGTGGAGGCTGAGAAGAAGAAGATCAAGCAGGAGTACGAGCGCAAGGAAAAACAAGTTCAAGTGCGCAAGAAGATGTGAGATTTACGGTTGCATTTGAATTTGTCGGCATTTGGTTTGTTTTTGCTGCGTCTCTTGTTGGAACTAGTGGAGTAAAATATAAGCGAAATTGTTTAATTTTAAATAATTTCCCAATACTCTAAAGCAGGCATATCTACATTGATACTCTGATGTTGATGTGTTGGTCCTCTGAATGATTTTTTCCCTCCGATTTTGTTGGAGTCGGAAACTTGCTTCTCCTAAAAAAATCTCTTGCTCAACAATATATAAATTTTGACTAGACTTGAAGTGAGAATGATCAATATGTCAATTGACATGTAAGTATCTAATCTGTAAATGTTTTGGTTGAGGCTCACCGCTCATGTGACTAGACTTGAAGTGAGAATTATCAAGAGCTTATGTGAGGACAATGTTTTGATCTATTTTGGATGTCATCTGATTAAATTTTTATACTTCACTGTTGTAGTGAGTACTCAATGCAACTGAATGCTTCTCGAATTAAGGTTCTCCAAGCCCAGGATGATCTAGTCAATTCCATGAAGGACAGTGCATCAAAGGAACTACTGGGTGTTAGCAGTGTTCAGAAAAACTATAAAAATCTCCTGAAGAATCTAATTGTTCAGGTTTCGCAAACTGAATCTTGATCTTGTATATTCCTGGCATTTGCATCTTGCACTCATAGTTCAGCATATTCTGCATAATACATTATTTCTCAGTAAACTACCGGGTTCTAGTGATTTGGTTGTCCAGCCATAGAATTGATTTTCCTTGTACTAGTATGTTACCTTACGGAAAGAATTTCAGGAAGCTGTATACATGAGGCCCTAGCACAATGCATGATGGACCCCTGGGGAAAAGTTACAGGATAGGGAATATAATTTTATAGATATTTGAACATTCTGCTTTTTTTGTTCAATTTCATATTCAAACTTATATTAGTAGTAATTTAAACATATGCTTTCTGTTTCACTATGAGTCATTTTTGTGATCCATAATCATGATTGCATTTATATGTCATTGTAAATCGAATTGGGATATTCCCTTTATTTACTCCGTCTATATCACTGAATCTCCTTAGGCATAAAATTGTCAAATAAAACTTCATCTGCTATTGTTCAAAATTGTATTTTTTCCACTGCAGAGTTTGTTGAGGCTGAAAGAACCATCTGTGTTGCTGCGCTGTCGTAAAGAGGATGTGAAATTGGTTGAGTCTGTTTTGGATTCAGCAAAGGAAGAGTATGCAGAGAAAGCACAAGTTCATCAACCTGAGATCATTGTTGACAAAATTTATCTTCCACCGGCCCCTTCTAAACAGAATGAGCATGATCGCTACTGGTAATAGAAATTGCAAAATAATAGTGCACTTTTGTTCATGGGAATATGTCAAAATGGGCTTATGCTAGAGTTGACCGAGAACACACAACAAATTTCTAAATGATCTCCCCTCCCTCCATCCCCCCTGAATTATAGAATTGACTGATCTGGAAAGTTGACACTGCTGACAAGTGACAATGGCATGATAATTATTTTCAGTTCTGGAGGTGTGGTGTTGGCTTCTAGGGATGGGAAAATTGTTTTTGAGAACACTCTTGATGCAAGACTGGAGGTTGTATTCCGCAAAAAGTTGCCAGAGGTACCTCCGAATCTGAGCTCTCTGTGTTCACTTTTCTCTGTTTCTGCTCATTATGATACCAACCATATGGAGCTGGCAGATTTGAACTATGAATTATACTCTGCTAGCAAGCTAAGCTCATTTTATGTTCCGTCTTCTATATATTCTGTATTCCTCTTATTGTTTTCTGTTAATTCCACGTCAAGTAGTTAAGAGGGGATGTTGATCTCATAATCTTAAAGATCATTTTTGGAATCAATGTTAGAGTGTTTGTTAAAATAAAGGCCAACCCTGCTGCTGCATAATGTGCAGAAAACACATCTTTTTTCAATCTATTAAGCGTTTTAAGAAAGAAATGAGTAGAAAATGATTACCATAGATAACAAGAAAGAATATGACAATAAGGGGGCATTTACTTTGAGTGATATGATTGAATGATAAAGTATATGATTAAGTATTTGAAGGATAAACTGGTTAAACAAGTTCAAAATTAATCAATCCATCAAAATAAATAGTGAATAACTTGGATTGTTTTTATAAATCCATCTTTCACTCCATGTAAATGCCCCTAATGAGAAAATACTCTTTACATGTTAGTCCTGCCAAATAAGCTTTGTCTAATTGCAGGAGTCCTTAATATAACCCTTACCTAACACCATTAAACTATCTAACCCATATTCACATTCTAGGTTATTCAGCATGTTCTTGGCTTAATGCAACTGTATCTGATTGCAGATACGCAAAAGTTTGTTTGGCCAGATCGCTGCTTGATGGTTGGAAGCCTAGTATATATCTATCTATCTATATACTGGCTTGGCCATTGACCCAAGAGAAGTATATCTGGTGGCCTGTTCGTGGCTGTATGCGCTTTGTTCTTCTGTCACATTCTTAATTGCATCGCGAGGTGCACATTTTCCACATTTCATATTTTATGTATGCATAAGTTTAGCTTGATACTGCTATTTATTTTTTTATTCTAGGTATGTGTAATATTGTAAGCTGCTCGGACCTAGTTTTTGATCCTGTTGTTAATAAACCGATGACGGATATCGTCTTGAAAAAAAGTTGCCTGTTGTAAAAGTAATACGAGTAAAATATTAAAATTGCCTGACAGAGATTGTCTTGAAAAATACTCCATCCGTCTACTTTTGACTCGGCACAATCTTTGAATAAAAAGTTAGTGGAATATGAGACTCATTTAAAGTATTAGTTTAATATTAGATCATGAGTGTTAAAAAAGCTAGTGGAATATGGGGTCAACATATATAAAGTGGAATGAAGTAAATGGTTCTATAATTCGTGGACAACTCAAAAAGACAAAATGGTTCTACAATTGGTGGACAGAGTGAGTACATGAATTGTAGTCTGTTGGTTAATAGTGTTTCTAAGAGCATCCGCAATAGCGGACTAGCGTACTCCCTAGCCGCACGAAGTAAATGGTTCTATAATTCGTGGACAACTCAAAAAGACAAAATGGTTCTACAATTGGTGGACAGAGCGAGTACATGAATTGTAGTCTGTTGGTTAATAGTGCTTCTAAGAGCATCCGCAATAGCGGACTAGCCGACTCCCTAGCCACCTACGTGCGGCTAGGGAGTTCGTCTTGTCCGATATTGGGCTCGGCGAACGCGACGGACCAAAAACCAACGCCCTAGAGCTAGGGCGCGGACAAGAGCGGCTAACCGATTTTTTATATTTGTCTTTTTTCTCTCTAAAATATCATATTCCTATTTCATTTTTTTCAATGTTTTTTTTTCTCCAATTCATTTTGTTGTTGTTTTTGGTGTTTTTTTTCTCGGGAGGGCTAGGGCGTCGGCTAGTCCTAATGCTAGCCTATTACTGGGTTGTTGGAAGTCCTAATCATGTGGCAGGTTGTGTGAAGTCCTAGTGATGTGGCAGAAGGTGTTTGTGACTAGTCCTAATGCTAGCTTATTGGCTAATCCGTGCTATTGCGGATGCTCTAATTTACTATCTCTGTTTCCAATTAAATGTCTCATTTTTGATCGGTGTGTATTTTAAGAAATTATTTAACTTTGTTAGTAAAAGTGGGTTGAAAAAGTTGCTGGAATGTGCACGCTATTTTTATTAATTAATTTTAGAGTAAAGGTCAAAATTAGTCCTGAACATATGACCATTTTACCTTTTTGGTCCTAAACATTATCTTTTGGATTTTTTGGTCCTAAACATATGAGAATTTGATCATTTTGGTCCTCTGTTAACTTTTCCGTTAAAAACTAACGGTCAACGGATTTAAATCCGTTTTTGACCAAATTTAAGTTTTAATTCTGTTTTTTAACTCCTTAATTAAAAACCCTAACTATTATTAAAAATATTCTTTTAAATAAAATTAGAAATTATGAAAAATTGTTGTAAAACTCAAAATACGATTTTTCATTCTCAAACCACAAAACGTCTTGCTCTCTCAAGCTTTCACTTCGATCATTTCTTCTTCCAATCGGCGACGGTGAATCCAGGCAGACGACGGCGAATCGAAGGTAGACACGACGGAATCCTTCTCCACGAACCCTATTTTCTCGGAACCCTAATCGAAGCAATCGCGAAACCCTAATCGAAGATAATCGAAGCAATCGCGACAATGAAGAGGAAGAAGGATCTACACATGCATGGAGCTCCTCCGGATCCGCCTCCTCGGACTGGAAATCCGCCTCCTCCCACTGGAAATCGGCAGCTACCACCACTTGCCCCTCAAAATCAACCCCGACCACGTAATCCAATGGCACCGACGACTGCTTATTGTGCAGGTGAAACTTTTAATCAAATGTGCTTGGAAATCAGTCTCGTTTTATACATATTAGGGCTCGACTGTTTTGGTTTTGTAAAGCATTTCACTTTTTAAATCAATCTAATTAAATGTGCTTGGAAATCCACAAACTTTCGTTGTTTGTTGTGGATTTTTATTAGGGAATGTGTAGATTGTGGGTTTGGGGGACATGTGGTTTTGTAGTTTGTTGTGGTCCTTTGTTTGTTGTGTGTTGTGGTCCACACGCATGAATAGGAGTATTTTTATTGGGATTGGATGCTTTCCCAGCTTTTAACCAAATAGGGGTGTGGATTTGCATTGTTTTTTTCTTTTTCTGTTTCCAGTTCGTGGTGAGGTCAAATACTTGTGCTTGGGGAACATGTGTGGCTTATTTTTTTGGTGATGGGGTCAAATACTTGTGCGGGGGGGACATATTTAGTTTAGTTTTTTGGTGGTGGGGTCAAATACTTGGGTTTCTTTTTTATTTGCTGCAGTTCCTTTTTTTACTGTGATTTCTGTGTTAAATGTATTTTTGGGATCAGATTAACTGTTTTTTGGATTCCTGAATACAATTAAACTTAAGGATTTGGTTTGTAAACTGAGGGATATGAGGGTATATTTGGTTCAAGTAAAAAGATGAAGGATTTGAGAATACCTATTATGTGCACATCAGTATCTGGTTGCCTCTGGGTTCTGAATTTGTATACATCAGCATTAGTTTAGTTTTTAAATTGTTTAGGGTTCATGATCACAAGACTGAAAAATTAGTGAAATAGCAGTAATAAAATTTAAAAAAAATCTTTGATAGGATCATTTATGATGGCTCTGCCCAGAAGCACTATATATACAACAATAGTTTGGTGCATTTTCTCAACTCACAATCAGTGAGAGATCTATCTTCTCTGTTTTCCAGAGGCTTCACTCCCTTTCCCTTAGTTTAGTTTTTCGTTGGACTGTGTTCAAAATGCTGGGCTTGTTTCTGCTGATATTTTACTTATTTATTTGGAAGACTAGGAATGTGTGTATGTATTTATTTTTCTGATTTTATTTTGTTTTTTGGGTTTGTTTGTTGTACTTAATTTGATCTACTTGCACTACATATGGAAATTTTACAACAAGGCTGCATTATTCCGGTGTGATGGTGGAATCTAATGGAAAGCACTATGTTGGTGGGAAGGTACAGATGATAGACAATTGTGACCCTGATAAATGGTCTAAATTGGAGGTAGATGATGTCTTAGAGAAACTTGGTATTGATGTGAGTAAGTTAGAGTATTACTACTTGAACCCTGGGATGAGATTAGATGACGGGTTGTTGAGGTTGTTTGACAGCCTCTTAGCGGTGGAGATGGCTGAAATTGGGGTTCAAAATGAGGTAGTTGATGTATATGTTGTCGAAGCAAATGAGGTTGTGGAAAGTCAAATAACACAGGAGGTTGAAGTTGGTGGTGTGAGTGGATTAGATGATATGGGTGTGGGTACTGTGAGTGTTGATATGAGTGATAAGTATGATGACATAGTGCACTTAGATTTTGAGGGATGTGAATCTGGGGAGGGTGGTGAGTCTGAGGATGGTGAGATTGGGGTCGGAGAGGATTTTGAGGGATGTGAGTCTGGGAAGGGTGGTGAGAAGGAGAAGGAGAAGGGGAAGGCAAAGGCTTCTGCGAAGGGGAAGGGGAAAGTGAATGAAATTGTTGAAGATGATCCAGCCAAGGATCCTTCCTTCATCGATAGTGACTACGACCTTAGTGACCATGAGGAAGATGCTATCATGGCCCTTCAAGTAGAAGGGTGGAAGAAGGTTGTCGATGAGATTGTAACTGTCCACATGGGTGATACTAGTGATAGTGACCACCTCCCTAGTGAGTCACCAAGTTCAGCAAGCGAAGCTGAGAATGAGCATGATAACAGCAATAAAATTGTGTCGAGAAGATATATGGTAGCAACCGATTTCAATGATCCCAGATGGGAAGGTGGGATTCGGTTCAATTGCAAGGAAGACTTCATTGACCTAATCCGTCATCAAGGAGTGTTGCATGGAAAGAAATTGAGATTGAAGAAGAATGACAAAATTCGGTGCGTCGCGCACTGTAGAGGGGTGATTAGAAGCAAGAAGAATTCTGGATGTCCATGGTTTGTGCAGATTTCGTATAAGGACAAACTTGGTTTTTGGCAGATTTCCAGACTCCGCAATCAACACAAATGTGGCGGGGTGTCGTTTAACCATGGATGTGCGAATTCCAAGTATTTAAGCAAAAAATACAAGGAAGATATTCGGGTGTTTCCTAGTATGTCTGTGGGGCAGTTTATCGAGAAGTTCCATTGCGATATGAAGATAACCATTTCTTGTGGAAAAGCAAAGCGGGCTATGCAGCAAGCACGAAAGCTAGTTGAGGTGGACTTGGTGCGACAATATAGGAGATTGCACGACTATAGGGCTGAGATTTTAAGGAGCAACCCGGGAAGTACGGTTGTGTTGTCGACCCTGAAGGGGTTGGCAGCGGAAGCGCATTCATAAATCAATTACATAATAATCAGATCTATTTAGCGGATTATTTAGACAAATTCTATTCGCGTAATCATCTCACGTATCATGCTCATAACTCAAATAATCACATGCTTTAAATTAAATGAAATCTAAAACATGCTGTTCTAGGGTTTAGCCATTATACCTTGATGATTCTTCAAAGAATCGAAGATAGCTAGCGCCTTCTCCTCGTGAAGATCTTTAGTACAAAACCACGGATCTTCCGATCGGTTCCCTGACCGTGAACTCGATATCGTGGTGGGCGATCTCACCAGCGCACTAGGACTTAAATAGAGAAGACATAAATCCTTTCCCACGGAGGAGAAAAATTCGACCCCTCCTAGGATTAGAGAGGGCCGAAAATTTTGAGAAAAAAAACAAGTGTATTTTTTGTTTCCTTTATTCTCCTATTTATAATAAGTCACATATTGGGCCCAGACAGGGATCTATGGAAGGCTTTGGATATGGGCTCCTCCAATTAGCTTTTTACTAATTAAATTAAACCCAATTTAATATAAGCTTAAAATTGGAATATTACGAGCAGCCACTACAGAAGTAATACTGCACTCCCCATCCAAATTCGAAATTACAAGTACTTCGGGTTTCCAATACTTTATATTTATTTCCCGCACTTAAGATAGAAACATCCATTAATTAATTATTGTCTGCTATGGACTTAATTAATTAATATCTTATTTATTCCAAGAGAGGACTCAGCAAAAAAATCTTATTTATTATTCATAGAGTAATTAAACTCCAACTAGCTAGGTTCCAAATAATAAAACCTTATTTCAAGCTTCTCTTGATGATGTTATCAAACGAGACTCACCTCGCGCACGATTCAACATAATAGCAATCCTAGCACCGCTAGATACTAATCACCACTACCCAATATACCAGGCTTATTGGGTTACGAAAAACCCGCACCATTTGGTAAGTCAAAGTAGTGCATAATCAATACCGTATGCTCAATGCTAACGTACATTGATTTAGATTTGCAACATATTTCTAAACCTTTAATATAGTTTTCGCAGCCTATATTTCAATGGCTAATTGTATTTTATAAATGCAGGGAAGAAGCGCAAGCGATCTAGTGAAAAGCAAAAATGCGCATTGTGTCGCCAACCCGGTCACAATAGGGCACGCTGTCCAAGTACCATAGCTAACATGTTTGCCAATCCAGCCTCATCCTCGGTGATGGGTGACAACCAAGGCAGTTCATCTACTGTGAAGAAGTCATAAACAGTAGTGTGGTTTTAGTTTTTTGGGTATGGAAAGTGCATATTGGTCCTGAACATTAGCGAATTGTGTAACTTTTTGGTTTGGGCAGTGCCCATTGGTTTGTGGGGTTTATAAACTGTTAGCTTATTGTGTTTTGGTTTGGGAAGTGCATATTGGTCCTTAGCATATTCATGAATTGTGTAACTTTGTGGTGTGGGTAGTGCCCATTGGTTTGTTGGAATTCACAGCCTTTTTGTGGGAATTCATGAATAGTATGGTGCATTTCATTGTGAAGCCTTGTACATTTCATTTATGATTATGGTTTGTGTTTCATTTATGATTATTGTTGTCATTCTTAAGATATTTTAATAAGACATGTGATCCAACTACGCTCTAATATTTTTTTATGCAACAATTATAGCTTTTGCAATTGATATTTTTATGAAACAATGATAAAGTATCAGCATCTGTCTTTTTCATTGCCTTGAACTTGGGGATACATGCACTGCAAGTTTGTTGGCTGATTACAGATTCCAAGTTTGAAGAAATAGTTTGATAATACATCATTAGATCCTCACTTATTCCGACACACTAATATAAGATCTAATGTACTGTACACCACATTAATTGGTATCAGTAAGCAGCCCCAAGTAGAAGCACTTTGATGTGAATTTAAGAATCTGCGACAGGAAAAGCAGAGCCAATTCTGTTGCCGAGACGTAGCACTTGATATTCACAAGGTATGGACCAAGTTCTTTGGTTGTTGTCCCATTTATGAATGGTTGTTGTCCCCATTTAATTCTAAAGGAATTCAACTACTTATAGGACAAACATATTTACAATGAAGCAAAATAATCACACCCATCTCTCTAGTTCTCATTCCAAATGTATAACTCCAATAAACTATCGAAGGCAACATTGAGAAGATAATGAAAAAGTTAAGGAAACCGGGCGATATCGATCGACGTCCGAGTAAACGTTTGGAAACCGTTGTGGCATCAACAAGCGTCATGAAGCCAGAACTTAGACGAGAGAATGAGAAGCCAGAACCTAGACGAGAGAATGAGAAGGTCGATCATCAACTCCAAATCGAGATCAATCTGTTTGAGGAGATTTGTAATGCATCTATCCAATGATAAGTTCAATTTTTTTGTGTAAATTGTAGCTTCCATTTCAAAGAAAACACATTTCAAATTTGAGATTACATAGCATTTCAGATTTCTGCCAAAATCCATAGATTACTTCACTCCACATTCATGCCAAAGACTACCAAATGCATACCTTACTGCCAAAAATCCATACATTACAGCCAAAAAATCCTTACTGCCAAGATATTCAAACATTACTAAATCCATTGATGCCAAATAAAGCTTTTACACCATGATTCCACTCCACATTCATGCCAAAATACATACATTACTTCAACATCAAAATACAAGCCAACATCACAATAACCAAGAAACTAAATCCATACTTCACAACACTAGCTAATTTCTGTATGGCCTGTTTATTGTCATCGATCGATGCCAAAATCAAGCCTAAACTGTCACCATCCGTCTCTGCCAGTGTGGGCAATGATTCCACAGCATCGTCTTCTTCAATTGGTTCGATTGGTGAGCACCACTTGAAAAAAGTGCACTCTTTTTTCTCACAAACAAAGTAGAGCTTCCCCCTTGTAGGTTTTTCATGGCTTTAGACGATACGGAGGGAAGCAAGTCGACTGCAATTGCAATACTCGTACCGGAATCGAAGGTCACGTTGACCGCCGCCACTCGCGCCGGACCCTTTGCTCAAAGTCGTTCGCTCCATAACTAGGGTTTGAGAGGGAGAAGATGGAAGATGAGCGGAAGAGAAGGAAGAAGATGAAAGGTGGAAGAAACCCTCGTCGCGAAGAGAAGGAAGAAGAAGACGCGATGTGAAAAATAAGAAACGTAAAACAGAATTATTTAAAATATTTTTAGTTAAGGATTTAAAAAGATTTTTAAAAGATTTAAAAGAATATTTTTAATAATAGTTAGGGTTTTTAATTAAGGAGTTAAAAAACAAAATTAAAACTTAAATTGGTAAAAATCGGATTTAAATCCGTTGACCGTTAGTTTTTAACGGAAAAGCTAACAGAGGACCAAAATGATCAAATTCTCATATGTTCAGGACCAAAAAATTCAAAAGATAATGTTTAGGACCAAAAAGGTAAAATGACCATATGTTCAGGACCAATTTTGACCTTTACTCTTAATTTTATAATAAAATGTGAGTGAGAATAAGTTAGTGGATCCACCACTTTAAAAACATAAATATAGAAATGAAATATTTATTAGGAACCATTTAAATAAAGAAATTTGAGACATTTAATAGAGACTATTGGAGTAATTTTTTTCTAGAAAAAACAATTAACAACAAGAATCATAAATATCATTAAAATTTTTGGAGCCAGGTTGCGTAGCCTCATTGAATTGTTAGGTGATGATAGATAGGATAAGACTTTTGCCGCCATGTCATTATGCAAGATCTATGATAGTAGTAGTATGAAATATATGCTGACATGGCATTGCCATTTTCTTTTCAAATCATACCACTAATGTGATAGTGCGCAGACCAAATTCGGTCTGATCCATTATTCTTTAACCAATTATTTTAAAACAATAGTAATTTATAGAACAACAATAATTTAATTTCACTATAGGAATGACTTTATTCATAAAAATAATAACCATTTTAATTTATAATAACAGTCACTTTTAATTATAAGAATAACATCTTTGAATTCTTTTTGAAGTCGATGAGAGAAAGCTTATTTAAGTTTTTTTCTTGTATAATTATTTTTTATTTTTAAACTAGAAGTCTTCGGCAAAATTTTACTATGGAGCTATATATGCTACTCCGTATCAGTAAACGCCAAATAATATTGTAATCACATTCCAACGTGGCTTTTGTTGTGCGAATTTATGGTTTTTCTTAAATATTGCAAATAAATATACTAGTTGTAGATAAAAATAAAACACCCCATTGAATTTTATTAACAGCCGTATTTACTTAGAGCATGCTACATTAATCTCCTCACTTTATTGAATCTACTTTTCTTTAATAAACAATTACTCCGTATAATGTCCAACGGTAAATATGGCATCCAGATTCAATAAAAATCTTGATTATAGTCTAACAACTTCATTTAATAATAGGCTATATTTGCTTGCTTCCAAGAAGCATGTGAAAATAGCAACTTTAAATCACACTCACATAAATATATTTATGCCTCACAATTATAGCCTACGATGTTCGTTGCAACTGCACCACATCACATTCAACGCACTTTGAGAAATTGTTTCTTGACAAAAATCCAAGCAATGTAGAAACGGAAATAAAATAAAACATTGAAACAAAAAAAAAAAAAAAAAAAAAAAAAAAAACAGAAAATGAAATCGTAAACATGCCGCAATAAAAGCTAATCACTTCTTGAACTCTCTGGCCTTGTCTTCATGCACGAAGTCAAGCAAAACAGTGCTCTTGCATTTGGGGCATTTGGGATCATCTTCAAGCAGCATCACATACATCAAGCAGCGTGGGCACCCCACCACCATCATGTTGCTGCTGCTCTCGGGGCTGCTCGCCTCCCCATCCGGGCTCATCTCCCGGGAGACGCATGAGCTCTGTGGGGAAACCGACTCGTGGGGGGACCCCACTTGCCTCCGGGTCGGGGACAAGTTGAGTTTCAGCTCCAGCTTCGGGCTTTTGTCTTTGTAGCTCATTCTAATGGAACAGGATTACAAGAATTTGCTCCAAAATTGGATTAGCCTTGATTTTGTGATGTGACTTTCATGGATGGTTTGGGCTATTTATAGGAAAAACAGGACAGGTTTGCTTTAATGACTACTACTACTACTACTATAAGTTATTACTAACAGAAGTGGAGTGTAATGAAATGCAATTGAGAGAGACAGAGAGGGAGAAATGAATTGTAATAAAGAGGAGAGTGGTGGGGTAGGAAATGAGGGATTAAAAATCCCAAGCAGGAGAGGAATGTATTAATTATATATAGGTGAAAAGATCACAAGAAGTTTGCTGGCAGATTGAAAATTAGAGTAAATATTTGCAACCATAGTGTGTCTAATAGGCTTCACTAATTCAAGGCTGCAATTGTTGCCAACATATACTGTTCGAAGAAGCAATTAAATTGCCATTAAAAAGAGCTAACTGCCATCAGAACCCTCTTTATTAACTTTCACTATGTGTAGGTTACATGTACATAAATCTCTCTAGCCCCGTCTACCCATCTCGTTTATTTTCCAGGTTTTTTAGGTCCGGTTCTTGACAGCCCGGTTTCGAGCAAGAGACATACAGAATATAACTGCAGTACTCCTCTCATCAATGCCTATAGTTGCTAATCAAAAGAGCAGGTGTTGGTATGATTTTGCAGCCAATAAATCCACACACACCGTTACATTTATAGTCAAAGAGAAAATGAAAATAGACTTAAATTTCTAAGCAGAAGGTAGATGTGTGTTGGAAAGGCTCCAACTTTCTGCTATTATGCCCCCAACTATTTCTCATCTGCAGCAGAAATGAGTTGAATGTTTTTTTACAGATTGGCAGAGTTTAAAGCATTTACTTAGCCATTGATGAGCTTCATCAAAAATGGAGGGGTCTCACTTCAACTAATCCTATTTATGACTAATAGTACCATTTTTTTTTCTCAATTGGAAGAACAAATATACCACAGCAGCTTTGTTTTTTTTTTAACGTCCTAGAGTTGGGGCAAGTAGCATTTTAGGGCCACAGTTTTACACATGAATAAAATAGGATGTTTGTTCATTGTAGATACCTTAAAATGGCGTCTAAAGTCATCCGTCATCAGCAGGCGTCGTTCCTGCCATAGTCGGACTAAAAAACACAAATGGGGTTGATGGTTAGGACATGTTTGGAGATGTCCTGGATTCATCAAGATTCAAGAAAATGAGATGAAAAAAATCAACCACCATATTTAAGGCCAAACATGCTCCCAACCAATGTTGTTACTGAGTAGTAATTAGTAAACCTTGTTGGGATTGAAACAAGACGCAGCCATAAATTCTCTCCATCTACTAGAGATATTTTCAATTTACTCACCTTAATCTTATCTATGTCCCTAGTTCCTGTCTTCGTGATAAAAAAAAAACACAAACAAATATGTCCCCCACACTTGAGATAGATATCTTTCATGGTTATGATTCAACTAGCATATACAATAAGGGCAATAAATTGAAATGGTGCAAGAGAAGAGCTCCATATTAAGCAAATTCCATAAATGGAGTTTCATAAAAAAAAGGAAAGGCAAATGTTAGAAAATGATCTTTTACAATAATGTTCGTGGTATTACCATGTCAAATTTCAACAACTGTAAATAGAACTTTTTACAAGTCTGCTACTTCACTGAGTTAATTATGACACAAGCATATTGCAATGCTCGCTGCAAAGCATAAATAAACACCCCTCTCAAAAAAACAAAGATTGCTAAATATAAGAAGCAAATCAAGAATCCGAATTAAACAATAAACATCCCCTCTCTCTAAAACAAAATATTGCTAAACATCTGAGCTGGGATATTTTTCAAATCGTAATTATTGCGATTTTTTTTAAACTAGGATAGTATAATAATTTCAATAGCATGTAACCTATGTCGATTTGAAAAGCTTTAAGAGTGAGCTTCAGAATTAGTCTCTGTAAAATTAGATTTGCACCTTTGAGATATCAGCAAGTAGAAAAAGTTACTCCCTCCGTCCCAATAACACACTTGGGTTGTGACATCTAAGATTTTAGATGATGTTGCTTTATGTAATAGGTGGAGAGAGAATATAGTATGTTTATATTAATGTGAGGAAGAATATATCCAAAAAAGAAAATATGACATATTTTAAGGACGTAAACAAGGAAAAATTAAATGGTCTCTACATCTTCCTGGCCTTTGCGAATTAATTAATTAAGCTTCCAAAGCTCAATCCTAATTTAATTCTAGTCCAAGCGTCTTGGACTTATTTTCAGCCCAATAATAATTGATCATTTCTCTCCACAATTAATTTCTCTCCAAACTTCTCGCCCGGCACCACCAGATCACCGGCTACGCCGCCACGTTTTCTACCCCTCCGACTACAGATCGAGGCTCGGCGCCGGCTATGAATTTACCAAATTTGTATCAGACTTACTAGAGCTGAGCACACTTGCCATGCACAATCAGTGCACACAACGACGGGTAAGAAGAGTATGAATCAACAAATTCATATTATGCTTACAAGTTTACATTTGTAAAAAATGCATGGTATGAATCCACCAAATTTATACTATGTTCAACTGTTAGGATTTAATGTATCTTAAATAAAAAATTTGAAATGAATAATTGCTCTATTTATACCCTTATTACTCTATATCCTCTCAAACCTAAATTTGCATCCATTATTTGGAATATGACTTTTTAGAGTTCCACTTGTTAAAAAATTATGAGTCATTTTTTCATTTCAAAAAATTTCAAGATAATTGAGTTATTTCTATTTATAGCAAAGAATAATATTCTCTCTTATTTTATTCCTTCTTCATCTCTATTACTTTGTTTTTTCTCCATTTAACATATTAAATATTTCTTTCTCAATCTCCATATTAAAAAGAAATGACCCAATTAACAAAAAATAGAAATAAATTTATAATGTCATTTGGTATATGTAAATTTTTCTCAAACTGAAAAAATCATGTCGTAGCACAATTCAAACCAATTGTAGCATAAATCTTTACGGTGCATTTGTAACTCTCTCTACATATTATAATATTATTGGTCATGGGGCGGAGAGTAGCTTGATGTGTACTTCCTCCGTCCCAAGAAAGATGACTCATTCTTTGGGCGACACAGGATTTTATGCAACTTTATTGTGTGTGTTGAGATGGAAGGGTAAAGTAAGGGAGAGAGAATAGCGTAGAGATGGAAGTGTTTTCCTTTTAAGTAATTAGTTATCTTGATTGAAACAAACTAAAAAGGAAAGCGATTATCTTTAATGAAACGGATGGTGTATTTTCTTTATTAAGCAAAAAATGGGAAAAATATGAGAAAGCAAGCGACCGTTGTACATGACATGCCCCATTTCTTTATTCCAAACTTCCATTTAATGATTACAACCAAATAAAACTTTATTTATTGTTATTATTATAAAATAATACTCCATCCGTTAGCCTATAGAGGCCCAATTTATCATTTTAGTTCGTCTACCCATTAGGAGTTTCGATTCACTTTTACCGTAAATGGTAGGTAGATTTCATTCGAACGGATGGACGGAGAGAGTAGGAAAGTTGACCTTTAATTGAGGAGCTCAAATAGGTTGAAGGCCTTATTCATGACGGAAAATCCTCCATCAACCATAAGGTTATGTCCACTCACATACTTGGATTCATCACTCGCCAGATAGAGAGCCGCCTCAGCCACATCTTCCGCTTTCAAATTCACTCCTTTTAGGTTGCTATAACACCCTCGGATCCAGTCGCCGTCCAATCCCCCCGAGCCCGTAGTCAACGGCGTCGCCAAGATATACGGCGACACGCAGTTGACACGCACCCTGTGGGCCCCAAGCTCCACGGCGGCGTTCCTCATCAGGCCCACCACCCCGTGCTTGGAGCTCGTGTAGGCGTGTGAGGTGCCGCCCATCACGGAAGACACGCTGGCCGTCGTGATGATGCTCCCGCCCTGCTGCGGGATCATCACCCGGGCCGCGTGCTTCGTCCCCAGGAACGCGCCCACGAGGTTCACGTCCACCACGCGCTTGAATTCGGAAACCTCGGTTTCTACGATCTTCAGTTGTTTAGATTCGCTGATGCCGGCGTTGTTTATCATGATGTCTAGCTTCCGGTATGTGGAGAGCGCCGTGTTCACGGCACTCTCCACGTCGGATTCTTTGGTCACGTCGCAGTGGACGAACGTGGCCGGAGCTAAATCTTTGCACACATTGCGAGCTAATTCGTCTTGGATGTCCGCTATAACAACCTTCGCTCCGTGCCGGGAAAATAATCGGGCGGTGGCCTCTCCGATGCCGCTGGCGCCGCCAGTTATTAGGGCTACTTTCCCTTCAAGCCTACAAACATGAAATTAGTTGTATAATAAGGACGAGGTCGACGATATTAGAAAATGTGAACGTTCAACATACCGTCTAAGAGAAGTTAAGGCCATACTGACGATATTTTTTTTTTGATGTCGTGAGTTTCAGTTATGTATTGTTCTATGTTAATTAAAGGTCATCGATATTTATAATCAAATTTGGAAGGCTAAAACATGCCTAATAAGTCTATTGATATTCGAAATCACCGCCTAACTACCATTCTTATTTTTAATCATTTTAAATCGCCCTATATATAACCTGATTCGCTTTGCAATCTACTCAACAACCTATATTAATGTAATTTGTACTCTTAAATTCTTACTCCACCTAGTCTTCATTTTGTTTTTTTTTAGTTTATGTTTTTATCACAAGGCCTAACCTATGAATAAATAAATATATGAATTCCACCTCTAAGTAACCCACTCCTATTATATTAATGCTCACAGGCGCCACTAATCCTAGAGTCCTTAGGATGCCGTGGTGATGCCTAAACAGTACTGCAATAGTACTGCAAAATCTTTATTATAAGTTTTTAAAAAAAATATACTACTATTTACACTAAAAGTATACCAAAACATTTTTCAGATTATGATTTATTGCATTCATGAAGTCCAAGTCATTCTTAATTTATCAAAATAAAAAAAAAAGAAAAAAAAGAAAGAGAAATAAAATTTCAAGAAGAAAGGCATGGGAAAAACTTACAGAAGAGAGACGTAGATATAGACGACTGGCGAGGGAAAGAAGAAGAAGAAATAAGATTTAATAACTTAATTATTTTTTATTAATATTAGGTTAGTTATTGTGTAGTGGGCTAGCCCATATTATACATTTTTTAAGTTAAACTTAACATTATTTATATAATAAGATAGATACCATAGTTATACTATAATTCATAATATAACTCAAAAGAACACTTTTATATTTTCATAGGTTAGTTATAGATTAGTGTATTTTAGTAATATTTTCATAGAATATTAATGTATTTAAATTTTCTAAGTTGATTTTTTTTTTAATTTTATAAATAATACCCTTTCATATATAATTATATTAATTAATAAATTTTAGTATATTATTTAATTTAATTTAAGATATTGACAGAGTGTCATGGGGTTAGTTCATAGTTTAGATAAAATATATAGGTATAATTGAAAAATATAAAATGTAATGAGTTGAGAATATTCTTTTGGGTTTGAGTTTAGTGTAAATGGTTGGAGTAAAATCACTATTTAGTGTGACATTTACACTAAAATGAGTTCGAGTTTAGTGTAATGGTTGGAGATGCTCTAAGAACATTAGCAGTGGTGACCCTTCTCCGGAGCCCATCTCTTGGTCTATCTTCATTTTCTCATGTCACGTCAGCAGGCCTATCTCATAGCCTATATCCCTGCAATGAGAGCTCATCCCGGAGCCTATCTCCATTTTCACATCAGCACTCTTTTATTTTATTTTTATTAATATCGATGTCTAAATAATTTGATTAAGTTAATATACATGAATATATTAATTCTTCGATGTATTACAATATTGGAAAAAAGAATACAACGAGAAGAAAATTCTGAAAAAACTACAATAAAACATCAGTTCCTACGTGACCACATGTCATATCAACAAATGGGCTTTGGCCTAACGCATGTCAACAAATGCCTGAAGACGCTCATCATCGCTTGCAACACCGTGGCTTGGTTCAGCAGTGTTTTCATTGACGACGTTTGTGATTCCTTCTCCTTCATCTTCGACTATCATGTTATGCATGATGATGCATGCATATATGATATCAACGATATCTCCAATGTAGAATAAACACGATGAGCCTTTACTAGTGCCAAACGCGCTTGGAGCACATCAAAAGCCCGCTCCACATCCTTCTTGCTGTTGGGAAAAATAAGTCCTCTTCGGCTTAGTTGGGCATCTGATCGTCTTCAAAAAAATGGGTCACTACGGATAGATGCCATCAGCCAAGTAGTACCCCATCTTGTACGAATTGCCGTTGGCAGTGAAGTCGATGGTTGGGCCTAAACCCTTGCATTGCTGATTGAAGAGAGGCGAGGAGGAGGACGTTGAGGTTGTTGTTCGACCCGGCAACACCAAAATAAGCATGTCAAATCCATAGCTGGGCTCTGAGTATGACGGTGGGGTGCGTGCCTTTGAGCCCGGTGGTAAACTGGTCTCTCCATGCTATTGGGAAGTTCTTCCACTGCCAGTGCATACAGTTTATGCTGCCCAGCATCTCCGAGAAGTTGTGTGTCATCCCGTGCAAATCCAGCAAGACCTGACAATTAGCTGCAGTCGGCTTCCGTGGATAGGTGTCTCCGAATGTCTCCCTTACTCCCTGACAGAAATTCTTCAGACATTCGCATCCAGTCGTCTCAGCGACGTTAAGATATTCATCGAACATATCGGCACTTCCTCCGTAAGCCAGCTGTTGCACGAAAACCATGCGTTTCTGCAATGGCGACATTCTGATCTTGCCGGCTGCGTCGGTGCGGAGCTGGAAGTACTCATAACGCGCCGAAAGCGTTTACAATGTGCAAGAAAAGTGGCCACCGTATTCTGAAACGCCGACGGAAAACTGTCGGCGGATAACGTGGCACTTCAGCAAAGTAATCTGCGAGCAGCCGATCGTGAGCCGTGACATGGTTACAGTGAATCGCCTTTCAACATCGGACTGGCTTAGGGACTGCCACCTGTACTTGTTCCTGCTGTTGTCGTTCCGTTATCTCCGCTATGCATCCCCACATCGGACAATGATTGGATTGTTCTCGCCAGCGTCAGAATCGGAAGAGGAATTGAAAGACATTTCTAGTGATGAGAGAAAAATGTGAGTAGAGAAGGATGTGGTGTGTGAAATGAATGGGATTTTGAGGTATTTATAATAGGGGGAAAAATATAACAAAAATAGTGAAAAAAAAAAGTTATTAGCTCTGGCTTCTGTAATGGGAGCCGGTGGCAGGGCCCATGAAGAGCCGAATGCCAAGGCCGCCCTGGGCGGGAGGTGATTGGGTGCGTTTGTCGGCTCCTTCTCCACAATGGGAGCCGGTTGGAGCCGATCGCTCGGCCCTTGCGATCGATCCTCATTACTAATGCCCTAAGGTTGTACTGTAATGTTAGAAATTTGATACTCCAATTGAGGGTAACACATTATCAAATTAAATAATATCCATGACTAACTTTAGGAAGTCCAACTAAAATAATCAACTAAAATTAGGAATTTAGGGATTATAGTTATTTAATTCAAGTTTAGTTAAATATTGATTAGTCAATATTTGACTAGATTGTCCGAGAAGCGGTTTAGAATATAAGTGAACGTCTTAGTAATTCCAGAATCACGATTATATATCAGAATTAGAAGTTTATTTAACTAGAATTGGAGAAGTAAATGTCCTAGAATTCATGTTTTAACACATACTATTCCAATAATTTATTTATTTTCTTTGTTTACTTGTCTATTAGTTATCGAAACCTTTCAAAATCTCAGTTTCCCAGGATAGTATTTGAAGGTAAAATTACAGTACTTAGTTTAATCATTATTCCTAGCGATTCAATATTGTTTACCTTCACAATGTCATTCACTATACAAATCCACGCAATATATTACCAAATTATTTATTTGATAAGAAGTAGTGAATTACTCCCCAATCAACTAATCAAACATTGAAAAGGCTGAGTTGGTAATAGTGAAGCCTCCATCCACAACCAAATTATGTCCATTCACACACCTCGATTCATCACTCGCCAAATAGACAACCGCCTCAGCAACATCCTCTGGCTCGAGCTTCTTCCCCATCAGATGCAACTTGACATCATCCAACGGGTCCTCCTCCGCCCGACCCAGCAACGACCTCGAAATCCATGACGGAAACACGAAGGGCGACACGCAGTTCACTCTGATCCCGTACCGCCCTAATTCCACCGTTAGCCCCACCACCGCGTGCTTCGAGCTCGTGTACGCGTGCGTGGCCACTCCTCCAACCACGCCGCACACGCTCGCTGTGTTGATGATGGCGCCACCACCGCCGCCGCGCCTCATGGCACGCGCGGCGTGTTTGGTGCCTAGGAAGACGCTGGCCACGTTGACGCGGAGCACGTGCTCGAAGTCGGCCTGGCTGGAGTCGGCGATGTCGAGGCCCACCCGGTCCAAGATTCCGGCGTTGTTGAACATGACGTCGAGCTTGCCGTGCTGGGACACGGCTTCGTCCACTCCTAATTCCACCGTTAGCCCCACCACCGCGTGCTTCGAGCTCGTGTACGCGTGCGTGGCCACTCCTCCAACCACGCCGCACACGCTCGCTGTGTTGATGATGGCGCCACCACCGCCGCCGCGCCTCATGGCACGCGCGGCGTGTTTGGTGCCTAGGAAGACGCTGGCCACGTTGACGCGGAGCACGTGCTCGAAGTCGGCCTGGCTGGAGTCGGCGATGTCGAGGCCCACCCGGTCCAAGATTCCGGCGTTGTTGAACATGACGTCGAGCTTGCCGTGCTGGGACACGGCTTCGTCCACTGCGCTCTGAACGTGGGATTCCCTCGTCACGTCGCATTGGACGAAGGACATTCCGTCTCCAAAGTGGTGATCGCCTTGCTTAATGTCCGCGATAACCACTTTGGCTCCGTGTTGGAGGAAGAGCTTCGCCGTTGCCGTGCCGAGACCACCGCAGCCGCCGGTGATTAGAGCTACTTTTCCCTCCAATCTGTCAATTGAAGATTTAGTCTAATTACCAAGTTACGAGCAAGTATAAAATCAAATAAACTTCGTACTAATTAAAAGTCTGAAATTTTGTGTTTGAAGATTTGAAAATGTATAAATGAATATTATCCTCTGCATAGGTATCAAATACTAACCAGTACTATCTTTGATTTATTACTACTACTATCTTTAGTCTTTACTAGTAGTAATTAGTGTTGGTTTCTTTGATTTATTACTACTATCTTTCAGTGTTATATGCCAGCTTTGAATTGCCCGATTAACTAGTAGGGTACGTACTATTATTGTGACAGAATAGCAATACTTAAAAACTTCTACTCTACTTACCTCTTAGCTACAGCGGATACAAGTAAGCTGCTTCCCATGGCTCTGTATCTGTCTTGTTTGTAACTTGTAAGTAGGCAATCATACAATTACCATACCTCATCCAGAGTGTTAAATATATAGGCCACAATGTGTTGTATACATTTGTACGTAACACAAATATTAATACTCCCACTGTCCAAAAACAATAGTCTCATTTGTTGACAGCACCGATTTTAATGAGAAATGGATTAAGTAAGAGAGAAGGAGAAAAAGTAGGTCAAGTATGAGATAAAAACTTTCTATATTTAGAAATGACAATATTTTTTGTGTATATCCCAAAATGATAAAATAAGAGAATTTTTATGGACGGCGAGAGTATTAATTAATAAAATACTAGACTCGGTTGTGAGTTTATGGGTGATAAAATACAAGACTAATCACGAATTCCCGACCTAGTTTCCATTTTCCAGTTACAGCTAAATTTCTGCTAAACGCCATGCTCTAGGTTTATCCGTTTCAGTCTGCTAAATGAGAACTACATTTTTAGTTCCCATCCGCTATCTCTATTCTTTAAAAATATCATACGGCTAAAAAAAGTAATTAATTCTCTGTATCTCTAATTTTGAAGCAGGCAGCATCAAAGATAATGACGCTCTACCAGTTTTCTCTTCTGTCACGAGAGCCTCAACAATTCAAATTGCAATCTTTCTCTTAACTTTGTTTGTATCAAAAAGTTAACACGTTTGGAAGTATAACCGCCTGGGCTGCAACAGTGTGAATCGCGGCCCTATTACGTATGGCCTAAGAGCCACTACAGAGTCATCTCGGTGTGGCTCTATTGCAGATCATAAAACAGAGGGGTGGCAATGGAATTTTCCGACGACTTTGATTGTGGCTCATTTGTATAATGTGGCCACTTTCTACATAAAGCTGTCTCTTCACGTGATGCTCATTTGGATTATTGCTAGCTAGCTTTGTCCTTGCTGTTGTATTTTGGGTGGGATTCAATTATTTTGTACTACCATTGATGCCTCTCTTCTTCCATATGCACAAACCTAGCTTGGTGAGGTGGTTTGGGTGGGACTCAATTATTTGTAGAGGGTTCGTTTGACAATAAACATAACATTTTCTTGTTTGTTAAGGTTTTTTGCGTGGCCCCTACAAAATACGAGGTGTCTTATCATGGATAAATACGAGGGTGTCTTTTCATATTCTAAGTGCCAAAAAAATGAGTTGTGAGATCGAAAGAAAGAAGTGACAACTACGTACCATGATGAATTATTTGAGGTTTTTTTTTTTTTTTTTTTTTTTTTTTTTTTTTTTTTTTTTTTTTTTTTTTGAGGCGCTGGAGAGATAAAAATTATGAGACCCATCCGTCTATCAAATATACTAGGGGTGTGCATTCGGGTTTCGGTTCGGTTTTTCGTCCAAATCGAACCGAACCGAAAAACCGAATTTAGGCAAAAATTGAAACCGAACCGAACCGTAAAACCGAAAAACCAAAAACCGAACTTAAAAAACCGAACCAAACCGAAAAAACCGAAATTTTAAAACAAAAACGAAAAACCGAAAAAAATGTATATATTTATATCTATAATTTATTTTATTTTATATACTATAATAGAATATAAATATATAATATAAAATAAAAAGAATATATATTATATATATATGATATAATATACTAAATTAATAGAATAAAAATATATAATAATATATTTAAAATATAATTCGGTTTTTCGGTTTTTCGGTTTGGTTTTTCGCCCAAACCGAACCGAACCGAAAAACCGAAATTTTTGTATTTTTAAAACCGAACCGAACCGAAAAACCGAAAAAACCGAACCGAATTTCAAAATTTCGGTTTGGTTCGGTTCGGATATTCGGTTTTCGGATTTTTTGCTCACCTCTAAAATATACTATCACCAAGAAAAGAATACAATCACAAGCTCCACCGATTTACTGAGGTGTTGATTATTTTTTGTTATAGCTTCTCGTTATGATCTCATTAATTCGTTTACATTAGGTAATAATTTATATACTGTGCTCATAACATAATTTTGCAAATTGCGCAGATTTATTTATCTGTTGTGCTTATGATTAGGCTACTCCTTCCCACAAAAGAGAATATACATTTTTTTCTAATTTTTTTCATGATTTTGTTTGTTTTATAAATTTGATATTATAAACATTAATACTCTCCTTTGTAAGAATGAGTTATTTGACTCAGATTCATTCTTACAAAATATAAAAATTAATATTCTCCTTTGTAAGAATGAGTCAGTGACTCAAGCACGAATTTCAATTTTTCCATTTTCAATTTATTAAAATAAAAGTATAAACAAATCAATCAGGAAACAGGAAGAAATGCATCTTAATCTGAGAATATTATTACAATTATCGCAAGTTGTAAGATAAAGGGTTTTGTATGATTCCACCACACATGTTCATAAAGCTAACTATGGTTCAATAAACTAGTACTCCCTCCGTTCCATAGTAATAGGGGCGTTTTTCCATTTCCGTCTGTTCTATAGTAATAGAGTCATTCCCTTTTTAGTAAAAGTCAACATATTTTTCCACACCTACTTTACTCTCTCTTACTTTTTTCTCTCTTCTTCTCTCTACCTTTTTCATTTTCCACTTTATTCTCTCTTTACTTAACTCACCTAACACAATTTTTCTTAATCTCCGTGCCGAAAAGTTTTGCCTCCATTACTATGGAACGGAGGGAGTACTAAATTTTGATTATGTATTCTCAATGTGTCAATTATCTATCTTCAACTTAAATAATTGCAGACGGTATGTGAAACTTTACATTTATCTGTCTTTTTAAAAATGTGGTGATATAAAGTATTTAAATTTCAAATATGTTCAACCTAGCTATAATGTTCAAATATGGTGATATTGGTCAATTTGGTCTGTTTTCTTAAATATGCACCTGATAAACTGTATACAGAATGGAGTATATTTCAAAATTTCAACTCAATTTAGGAGTTTGAGTAGAAGTGATTTTTTTGGCATCTTGAAACTTGGATGAGAGGAGTTGGCTAGCATCCGAAGCTGCAAGAAGATTTGACTAATAAGGTGAGCATCGCTTGAGTTGTTATTTGTCTACCTCTGTTTGTGGCTTGAGTTGTTGTTTGTCTACCTCTGTTTGTGGCTACCTTTATGGCGTTGGCATGTGTTTCTAGTTACTCCTTTGTGCTTTCTAGTGGGTTTGTGTTAGTTGTTCATTTTTGTTATTAGGTCTAGTTATTTGGATCAAACTGTTGAGGTTGTTGGGTGTTTGTGTTTTGTTGCCATGGTAGGATTGTGGTCTTTGTGATTTTGGGAAGTGCAGGTTGTTAATGGTTTGTGGGGGTTCTTGTTACTATGGTTGTTTCTTCCTTTTGTTTGGTAATTTTTTTGAACTGACTCATCTAGTTTGCCACTTTTGTTAGGCTTGAGCATTTCTCTTTACTAAAAAACTCAATCAAGTGGACAAAATAAAATTAAACATAAATGAAGATAATTGAAAATTAATATTTTAAACTTCGCACCAGTAAGTTAACCAATAAAGCTATTAGTTCATGTTTTAATCGGTTAGACTAGTTGAACCATTGATTAAACCAAAATATTACTAGTACGGAATACTAAGTACATAAATAAATACTAATATACAAAATGGGGAGTGATCAATTGCTAACTAATTAGCAATCCCAAACTAAAAATAAATCCTAGCCATTAGATTAGAAGATATAGTTTGAAATAATGCCACATGTATTATATTTTTAACTAAAAAAATTGATAAATAAAATTAGAGGGTATTAATGTCAATTCTCTCTCATTAAAATTATCTTAAAACTTTAAATTTATGTAGCTCTCTCGATTTAAATTATTTTTTCACAAAAAAATATATCAAATTAAAGATAATTTTATAAGGATTCCAACGAGATCCCAATTGCATATGTTCTGACGACGTTCGGATGATGAAATTTGATACTCCCTCCGTCCCACTTTAGGAGTCCCGGTTGAGTTCGGCACGGGTATTAAGAAATGTAAAGGAAAGTTGGTGAAAAAATATAGTGGAATGTGGGTCCTACCTTTTTATATTAGTTTTATAATAAAATGTGAGTGGAAAAAGGTTAGTGGAATGTGGGGCCTATTACCAATTATGGAATATTTCAACCGGGACTCTAAAGTGGGACATCCAAAAGTAGTAAACCGAGACTCCTAAAGTGAGACGGAGGGAGTATTTTTTATTTTAGTTTTCGTAAATGTTGATAACCAGATTTTTATCAACAAATACATCAAAAAATCTCAATAAAACCATGTAAAAATCTCAATAAATATGTGTTGATATTTTCTTGTACTAGTGTTGATATTCGTATGTCATATTGTTGATATTTGCAATACACTATGTTGATATAAAAAAACATTCACGAAAATGATCATATAATAACATAATGACGATATTACCCTTTTGTTGATATTTTGTCTACTATTTATTGAGATTCGTAAGATTTAATCTCATCCACTCATTTTAAAATCTAAGGCTGAAGATTTGGTCTTAATTTTGGATTAGTGTGCTATAAGCATTAGAATATGACCCTATACAAAATATATTAAAGTTTTAGCGAATGATAAAATATCCTGTAATTAATAATTTATCACAAAAATATTTAACCTTAAATATAATTAATTGGGTCATATTCTAATATTTATAGCACCCTAATCCAAAATCAAGACCAAATCTTCACCCTTAGATTTTAAAATGAGTGGATGAGATTAAATCTTACGAATTTCAATAAATAGTAGACAAAATATCAACAAAAGGGTAATATGGTAATATCGTCATTATGTTATCATATGATAATTTTCGTGAATGTTTTTTTATATCAACATAGTGTATTACAAATATCAACAATATGATATAAAAATATCAACACTAGTACAAGAAAATATCAACACATATTTATTGAGATTTTTACATGGTTTTATTGAGATTTTTTGATGTATTTGTTGATAAAAATCTGGTTATCAACATTTACGAAAACTAAAATAAAAAATATCAAATTTCATCATCCGAACATCGTCGGAACATATGCAATTGAGATCTCGTTGGAATCCTTATAAAATTATCTTTAATTTGATATATTTTTTGCGAAAAAATAATTTAAATCGAGAGAGTTACATAAATTTAAAGTTTTAAGATGATTTTAATGAGAGAGAATTAACATTAATACCATCTAATTTTATTTATTAATTTTTTTAATTAAAAATATAATCAATGTGACATTATTTCAACCACTATATCTTTTAATCTAATGGCTAACATTTAGTCTTAGTTTGAAATTGTTAATTAGTTAGCAATTGAGCACTCCCCTAATTAGTTATATATAGAAAAATATATAAAATATTAGTAGTAAATTTAGTGAATTAAAAAAAATTTAATTAAAAGATTTTTGAATTTCAGTTTAAAAGTCCCACTATCTGCAAATTTAATAGATTTTTAAAAAATATAATTATAAATTAAAAAATTGGTTTTTGATGTTGGTTGGACTGGTATGACCAACTGGTTTTATCGATCCTCGTAGCTAGATATCGTAATGTATTTTAGGGGTGACCGGATCAGACCACCCATTGGTTTGCGGTTGGTCCAGTCAAACAAGCTAGCCCGGTCTGGTTTCCAAACATTGCTTGAAAATGATGCCGCCACATCACATGAGACAATCATTCATTTAATCAACATGCATATATATAAAATAAAATAAAAAAATTCCATAGCTTCCAGCTGTGTATCTGGCAATTATATGCGTGCATATATGCTCAAAAATCAAAATAATCCAACACACCTTAGTACAAATTTATAATTACAAAACCATGTGTTTTGTAAGAAACAAGATTTTGATGGAATTAACATTTTTGTGGTATTAATAAGGTGACAAACTTTCATTTTATGTATTTTGTGTCTGGGCAGTTTTCCAAGTTAGCATGCACCGGTTGGGCAGTTTTCCGCTAGCAATTACTCCACTTCTCTCTCCCTTTAAAGGGAGTGAATTGAATATTTGGATTCACAGTCTATTTTGCATTATTGTAATGAAACTTTTGTAATCAAAAAAGTAAATGTATCACAAGATCAGAAAAAGGTTTGTGGGAAGCAATGAGCAATCACTATCTGAGTAGTAAAAAACTGACATGATTCAGGAGGTTGTACTATGATGATTAAATAACATGGGACCAGCAAAAATAGTGCATTATTCTACAACATTATCACAGCATTATTTGGTTAAACTTTAAGATTTCTTTAAAAAGCTATTCATGCTACAAGAAATTTCAACATAGTATAACACTTTCATTGCTGCAGAGGCAAATAAGCATAATTTATACAATTGTAGACTTATCTAAATCTATGGAAACAAAAGTTTCTGTTTACAATCCTGAATTCATGAGATAGGCCACACTGGGGGGAAGTTTTCACACTTACCCCGATAAGGAGGTGCGACGAAACGCCTCACCTAAAGCTGCTAGCCATGACATGGCACAGTCACACCACCATTAGGAGGATCCTCCTTTGAAGGAGTAGCCAAGTCTTGAGAGGATGCAATTCTTGAAGTGGAAACTATATGGTCCCTTAGGTCTTTGATCATGTTGTATCTCTCGAGCTCGTCTTTGATTTCCTTTTTCTTCCATGGCATCGATGAGAACTCAAACAACCCTCTCCTGTCAAACATGTCTAGAGTTTCTTGTTTGTTCCCATCTGACAAAATGGCTGCTTCTGCTACTGGTGATGGTGGTTTCTTGATCTTTCTTGAGATGGATTTCCTCCTCTTCGACTCTGCTTTGGCAGCGTCGCCCCATTGGAAGCTCTGGCTGATGTCATCCATGTTTAGTTCGATGGAGTGGAGATCGCTGTCAGCTGAATCCTCCTCCTCCTCCTCCTGCTCATCATCATCATCGTCGCTATCTTCTGCTTCCTCTTCATGTTGATTATCTTTGTTTAGGGCTGAAACATCCAAAATGCCATCTCGGTTTTTATCTTGGTACTCGTATGGGCTAGGAAGCGTCTCCCTCAAGTATCTCTCGAGCTCCTTGATCTTGTCATAGCTTGGAGAGCCATCACCTTGTTGTTCTTTGCTATTCTTGGACTTCAAGTAGGCCTCGAGCTCGCTCCTCAATGTGTCAACAAGCGCGTTTTTCTCCTCGAATTGATACTTGGCCTCCGCAAGCTTCATCTGCACTCTTTCCTCACGCAGCACATCAGCTAACTGGAGCATCTCTCTCTCCTTCTCCACCTCTTTACATACTTTAGCCGAACGCCTCTTGAGTTCCTCCACCTCAGCCTGATCCTCCCCTATGCCCCGAGCCAGTTCATCACAAACTTGCTCAAATATCTCTCGTGCCCTCTTCTCACTCTCGAGCTCCTTGCTCATCTTCGTCAGGGACTCCCTCGTCTCTGCCAGTTCTACCCCGAGCTTCTTGTTCAGCCTCTCCGTCTGTCTCCTCATTTTCCTCTCAGTTTCAAGCTCTCCATTTACAGAGGCAATGGCACTGCGAATCCTATCTTGCTCTTTCAGTTTCCAAACTAACTTCTCCTCTTCTAACTGCTTTACCAACACACCAATCTCACCCCCCTTCCGTTGCTCTTGGATCAATTTACTTACATGGATACAAGCCCGGTCCAGCTCAAACTTTAGGGCCGAGAAAAGGGATAAACGCGTAGAGTTCTGTTCATCAAGATGGCTAACACGGCTCATCACTTTGAGCAACTCTTTTGAAGTTATGAGGCCGTTATAGACATCCTTGAGACGATTCTTGGTTCCAACTACGTGCCTATATGGGCTTCGGGCATGGTTCTGCGCCTGATCAACCTGCATTGTCTACATTAACCACCAAAGTCTTTTACCTTCTCCAGAACATTCCAATCAAGAAGAAACAGCTAAAAGAAATTGGTTGACAAATGAATGTGCTTTTAACTATTTGTTGATATCTATATGGAGACAAACATTTGACATGATAGGCATAGTGGTGTCACATAACAAAAAACAAACCATGTTCTCAGCTCCACGGTAACACCATACAGTTTTTTGTCCGTTTATGTCATGACTCATGAATCAAAATTTTCACTAAAAACACATTTAGTCTTAGTTGTTCCTAATAAAGAAGTATATGCTTGATGCATCTTATTGACCTAATTCAAGAAAATGTGTTGGATCTCCGAAACATATTCCACCAACACACTCCCACCAAAGGGAACTAAGTTCCTAATCATTTCTTGCAATAACCATCTTCTTCTAGTAAAAGGACATTTCGACATATTACTAAAAACCATACCTCAAGGAGGCAATTAGTACTATCCAGCTTCTGAGAACTTGCTGATGCTCTCCTTCTGTGGCTGGCCATTTTTGGTGGATGAGGTTCCATTCTCTGCAAAACAACATCAAACACAATTTATGGACATATTCACTTGTTACAGCACCAAAATCCTAATCAAAACTAACACAACAAAAAGTAAATGGAGTGTCAGATAAGTGTGTCCATGTAAATGCACAATCCCCACCTCAGTAAGAGGACTACGAAACGGATCAGACAAAACAAGAGCCGTTGATCCCGATTCTAGCATCCTAACAACTCCCCCAACCTCACTCCTCCTATCATCCAAATTCTCCCTCTCCACTCTTGGTGAAGGAAAGCCATCAATCTCCCAGAGAGTGGCAGCCAGCTTTCGGGCTGAAATCGACAGCTCCCTCGCCTTTTCATCACCCGTTGTGGCCACATAATTGAGTGATGGTGATTTGGAGGTCATCATCTTCCACCTAGGAACATGGGTGGTGCTCGATCCCAGTCGCTTCCCGACCAAAAAAGCGCGCTTCAACCAGTTATTCTGCACCAACGATGATGAAGAAGATGATGAACACCCCCTCTTTCTCACTTTGCATTTTCTCCTTCCAATTTTCACATTGACATTGATCAAACTCTGCCTCGGCATTCTCCAACAACACCTATATCTAACGTTATTCTATATCATAACAACGTCCTACGCCCAAAAATCCAAACTTATGCATAAAAACCAAGAACTAGCCAACACCAAAATCCCAAGAATCACTCCAACAGAAGGCCTAAACAGATCTAGAGTCAAAAAATAAGGTGGTCTAAGAATGGTAAGAAATGAAAATATTTTCTTCTTTGTAACTGCCAAATGAGTTGTAAAATGCTTTAAGCAGTAAAAAAAATAAAAAGGGGTGCAAATTTGAACGTACCAGGTATTAATGTAGTGTCTTTTTGGAGTAGGGAAATTTGAGCCCCCTTTGTGAAAAGTTGGGCTCTGATTTTCAAAATTCCAGAGAGGAAAAGGAAAAGAGAAGAAGATACATGTGACAGTGTAGTTGCTAATGAGGCAACTGTCAAGGCTTCATCTTCAACTGCAGTTGGGAAAAAGTGGTGTGTGTGTGTGTGAGAGAGAGAGAGAGAGCTTTCAAGGAGTGAATCTACAAACCTTATTCATGGAAAAGAAAAGGTTTCTCAAATATGCATAGAAGACATTTTAGACTCAAGACTAAGACCAGTGCTATAAAGAGAAGATAACGACGTGGCATACACGTGAGAATCAAGAAGATACGATCACCGCAATTGTTTTTAATTTATTACTACTAGTAGTACTTTGTAATTTTGAATTGATAGTGTTACTTTTCAATTTCATAGACTGAAAAAATGCTGATACAAAATGAGTGTTACCTTGAAAAAATATGAAAAATAATATCGGGAGTACTATTAATCAATTTGAAATGGCGTATAAATTTTTTTCCTAATCTGATTTCTTGCCTTTTGTGTATAGAATAGCCCGTGCGTGATAACATAACTGTGGTCTGTGTACCTTAGCAGATTATTTTTGATAAAGTTGGCTCGTCATCAATCATCATAGATATACCGAAAATCATTAAATTTACGATATTTTTAAAAAAAAAAAGTTAATGAGATTTTATTAATTATTATCTTCTTTAATTACTTGATACTAATAATATGACCGTTTAGGTATGATCTTTCCTACCATATTTTTACTTTTATGCTCAATTTAATTAGGGATACTCCCCTCCCTCCCATAAGACTTATGTAGCACGATATTAGTGAGTTATTTTTACTCATTCCATCCCATGCACTTTCTAAATTTAGAAATTATTGGTAGGACTCATTTTTTATTAATAATATTTTAATTATTTTTTTAATTTTTTATTTTAATAGTTATGCATTAAAATTTGTACAAAATGCATATTTTGTCAGACATATGAGATTGAGTGATTCGTTGAGCATTATTTAGGTTAAAATGGCAAGTGGTTTTAAAGATTATGGTAAATCTGCAAACAGTAGTCACATGAATTTGTAAAATTGTGTTATGAGTGTCCAATTTTCAATTGTAAAGAATCACAATATTGGTAGACGTCCCATCCATAGATTGGCAATGGTCCACTTTTGGCAGAATGGCATAAGGAGTATTGATTTTTATATTAAAATACATTCACATCTTGTAGAAGTTGATATCAATATCATGTGGAGCTATTTTGTTAATTTTATCATTAAAATTTGTCACATTTTAACTGAATACGAGTTTTAAAAAATATAATAGAAAGTGAGTTGAAAAAATTAATGAAAAGTGACCCTATTTTATATATTAATTTTATAATAAAATACTATAAATTAGAATGAGTCAGTGAAATATAAAATCCATTATGAAAATGATAAAAAGTGAAATGTGATAAATTTTATAGGACATATGTAAATAAAAAAATGTGAAAAAATTTAAAGAATGAAGGGACTAGTAATTTTCTAATTGATAAGAAAGTAGAATTTGTATAGGGTGTCCTTACCTAAATAATTGCATGTTCCTATTTATATAATCTAATGAAATGCACATAAAATAATGTACGGCTATGAATATTATTGTAATGAACAGTAGTTGCAAAATTTGACTCGGATCTTTGCATTTACATTTTGTTCCCCACCGATTTTATGTTCATTCACGTATCACGACATAGGATAGAGGGACATATTTGCAGGCAGGCATCTTTATTATCGGGAGTTCTCGATATTAGCACTATCTTCAAGTTCTCAAATATGCATAATAAAATTACAAATAAAAATTTATATAAATAAAAAAAAATTGCGGAAAAACAAAAGGTTTTTCCACCCCCTACGTTCGGAGAACACTAAGGAAAGTGACAATTCTTACAAATTTATTTTTATAAACGGTTGTCATGAATAAAAATTAATAGTATTATGAACAAAAATTAACCATTATTAACAAAAGCACTCCCTCTATCCACCAATAAAAGTCTCATTTATGTTTTACAGTAGTACTATTTTTAATAATGGACGTTACATTTCACTAACTTTATCTAACTCACATTTCATTATAAAAGTAAGGAGTATATAACAGTAGGAGTGTAGACCTACCTTCCCAAAACTTTTCCACTCACTTTTTACTGTATTTCTTAAAATCTGTATCCCGTCAAATGTGACCTTATAATGGTAGGTAGATGGAGTAACAATGATCACAATTTTAGACCATAAAAGCATTGCCAAAAAATTTTAATGCGAATTTTCTTAATCTTTTAGACATTTTAGAACATTGTGTGTGTTGTAATCTTGATGTAGTCTTCTTCGCTTCTAAAACACCGGAATAATACCATAACGCGCGTTGTGCATGGAGATATTAGAACAATAATCCATTGAAAAAAATATTTTTATCAATATTAATTTTACCGTGCTTTGTAAAATATATGTACACCATTTTATGGAGACATGTATTTGGATTTTCTCTAATAATTTAACTTAAAATACGTCAAATTCGAAGGGGGAAGAATGCAAAATGTTGGAAGGGGAAGGGGCCATGAGCAAATACTATAATGCAGAAGGTACGATGTGGTATAATAATTGAAACAGAGGGGGGGAATTGAGGGTTTTGAAAAGGGCCCATTTAAACGGCTCCAAATAAGAAATAGGGTAACGGATTTATAGGAATATAGAAATTGTGGATTTGGGGGAATCATAAAACACTCACATACCGATAAACTAGAGGGGGCCTTCCCCACATGACTAGGCCCCCACCCTCCAATTCCATTTTCATGCACCAAAATTTTATTTTTATGATCCATGTGTTTGGATTTTTGATGGGTACAAGATTGTTTAGGTGGTGCAGATTCTACGTTTGTTGGCAATATATTGTGCTGTTGCCAGCACATGATTATTTTGGCGTTTGAGATTCAAATGTTAAAAGAAATTTGTTTGTTTTGACTTAGCATCTCTTTTTTATTGGCAAATAAATAAAAATTTTAAAGACTATGTTAGTCGTGTGTATTATCATTCCACGGCTAAGCCAATTCTCACATATATAAGTTGCGTACCTCATTTTATAATTAGATAAATGAATATAAATTAAAAGTGACATTATAGTATATTCAAATCTGATATCTTTGACTTCAGACATTAGGGGTGTCGAAACGGGTACCTGCGGGTACCCGCACCCGACGAGTAGGGTACCCGCACCCGATTTTGGCCCAAAAGTTAGTCCCGATACCCGCCCCGCAATTAGTCGGGTATTACCCGATACCCGAGTCGGGTATCCCGCACCCAACACCGCGGGTACCCGACCCGAAACATTAATTTTTTTTATCAGATCTTTTTTAAAATATTATTTGTATATTTTAGATGATTGTTTTAAAAATATTACTTGCTGAATGTAATAGTCTCACTTGAAATACTCCGCAAGTCCGCAAATATGACAAATTCATATAATGAATTGAAGCCAAGTAGGCATCACTTCTAATTTTCAAATAAGAGAGAGTCGAGCAAAATTGCTGAAGAAAAAAAAACTCATAATTACCTTACCTGATTGAATCAGCGGCTGCAAATGCGGGTGGAAAGAGGAGGCAAGTGGAAGGAGACAAGGAGTTGAATTGTAGAGAAGAGAAAAGACGGAAACCCGATTTGTGATCTTAACCCTAATTAAAAGTTAAAAACTTAAAAAATATGTTTTATAATATATTACTAATAAAAAATTACAATATGACATATTTAAGCCAACACAGTCAGTAACTTTTAAAATTAAAAATAATAAAATATTAATATACATATCGGGTATTTCGGGACTATCGGGATTACCCAGTCGGATATCGGGATACCCGATACCCGCAACATCAAATATAATTATACCCGACCCCGACCCGTTACCCGATTCCGTCGGGTAACGGGTACCCGATACCCGCCTGGTATCGGGTCGGATTCGGGATTACCCGTTACCCGCTACCCGTTTCGACACCCCTAATCACCATAACACTTAATTATTTGTATTATACTCCCTCTGTCCCCTATTAGGAGTCACACTTTGACCGGGCACGAGTTTTAAAAAATGTAAAAAAAAGTTGGTTGAAAAATTTAGTGAAATGTGGGACCCATTTTTTTATATTGGTTTTATAATAAAATGTGAGTGAATTAAGTTAGTGGAATGTGTGACCTACTTACTATTTATGGTAAAAATGAAGTGTGACTCGAATTGGGGACGACCGAAATGGAAAAGTGTGACTCTTAATCGGGGACGGAGGGAGTATGAGGTTGAATTTTAAATAAGTACATTGAACATAGTAGTAGAAATTCTTATGAAGAAAAAGAAAATCTACTGGGAGAACTTAGAGCATCTCCGGTAGCGCCCCTCCCACTTGGACTTCCCATAAAAACTTCATGCCACGTCATCACTAGGACTTCCCCCTGCATTAGGACTTCCCGCAATAAAACTAAATTCACAATTATTCAATTTATAGAATTAAAATTTCGACACAAATACGAACGAGGAAATGCGAATATTTCATTAAAAAAAACATACATTATTCGGAAAAAAAAATTACATAGTCAATAAAAAAAAGCAACCACATCAACGTCCACCCCTCCGCGTCCAAACCTCTTCGATAATATCCTCCTGAAGTCGAATATGGGCATCTCTTTGCCGCATGTCGGCAAATGCGCGCAACCGCTCAACCTCTCCATGAGGTACCCCCATGTTCACATTTGCGTTGGCCACGCCGTGGCTTGGACCGGTACCCGTATCATATTCGTTGGTCCACTGAGTCAGTTCGTCACCTTCACTTTCGACAATCATGTTGTGCAAAATGATACATGCGTACATGATGTCGCCGATGTTGGGAATATACCACATCCGTGAAGGACCCTTCACCATCGCCCATCAACTCCGGAGCACACCAAATGCCCGCTCAACATCCTTGCGCGCTACCTCCTGACGGCTTGCAAAGTAGGACTTCTTTGGTCCGATCGCATGCTTGATCGTCTTCACAAAGACGGGCCAGTTTGGGTATATCACATCCGCCAAATAGTATCTCATATTGTGCTGGTTGTCGTTGGCGACGAAACCGATGACGGGACCAACGCCTTGCACCGATCGTTGAACATGGGGCGACGACTGGAGGACGTTGAGGTCGTTGTTCGACCCGGCGACTCCAAAATAAGCATGCCATATCCACAACCGGTAGTCAGCTACAGCCTCAAGGATCATCGTAGGATGCTTGGCTTTGAAGCTGGAAGTGTGGATCCCTTTCCAGGCGGCGGGGCAGTTCTTCCACTCCCAATGCATACAATCTATGCTGCCCAACATCCAAGGGAACCCGTGCACCGACCCGTGCATATTTATCAGCAGCTGGCAGTCTGCGGGGCTCGGACTCCGAAGATAGCGATCCCCGAATATCGCTCTAACGCCCGCGCAAAAATTCTGCACACACTCGACGGCTGGCGACTCGCCAATGTGGAGGTACTAGTCGAACATGTCGGTCGGGCCTCCGCACACCAGTTGCCTGATTGCGGTAGTGCACTTCTGTAAGGGCGTGTGTCCGGGTTTGCCAGCCCGCATCCTCCCCGATCCTGAAATACTCATATCTTCTCTCTAAAGCACCCACGATATGCATAAACAGCGCACGATGCATCCTAAAACGTCGCCGGAATAAGGCATCCCCAAAACGCGGCTGCGGAGCAAAGTAGTCCTGATACAACCGAAGATGTGCATCAATGTGGTCCCGGGGTGCATGACGTCGGCGATGGATCGGCCGAGGTACCGCCGCTGCTGCCTCTGCCGTAGCAATCGATCAATCGCCCCTTCCACAGCGATATCCAATTCACTGTCACTATCACTATCACTGTCACTAGCGCCCCCGCCACTACCCCCGTACGACTACTAGTCATTCTAGATATACTTGAAAATAGAGTTTAGAGAGAGAAACTTGTCAACACAAGTGGTGTGAATGAAATGAAGTTCAACGAGCCGTATTTATAGAGGTTTTTTTTTTAAAATAATAAAAAAATCAAATTTAATCGGACGTCCGACCGGGACGTCCGACCCACGCCACAGCGGTGGACGTCCGGTCGGACGTCGGGCGGATGTCCGAGCCCATCCGACGGGCAAATGGGACGGGCGTGTCCTACCATTTCGTTCACAGCGGCAGATGTCCGGTCGGACACCCGCGACGTCCGCCGTTGGAGATGCTCTTAGTTTTTCTGAGTTCTAGAATTTGACTAGTTAGTACTCCTTCCGTCCGCGAATAGGAGTTTCATTTCTTTCCAGCACAGATTTAAGAAAAGTGGATAGGAAAAAGTTTATGGAATATGAGTCTAACTTGTGTATATTAGTTTTAAATGATATGTGAGTGAATGAGTTAGTGAAATGTAGAGCCCCTTTACTATAGTAATTATGAACCGGGACTCCTAATCGTAGACGTATCAAAATGGAAAAAACGAGACTCCTATTCTCGTAGATAGAGGGAGTATTCATGACTAAAAAATTCATATATTTTATAAATTTTCTTTAAGAATATAGTTTTAGATGATTCAGTGCATTGATGTGGCCTTTGATTGCAATAAATATCCAATAAGTCAAAGATTTGGAGAGAATAAAAATAAGTACTAGTACTATCTTTTGGTCGTGACTCGTGGCTTAAGCCTTCCTCACCACCACTAAGTCTTTCTCTGGCCATTTAAGAATACTTAAACACCGATTATATTCTGATCCCTGTTGTTAGTAAAAAAGTAGATAAAAAAATGCGAGATTAAGAAGAGTCCCTAATGATTATCGCAATCAAATTGTAGGAGTGTTTATTTATGGTAGCATCAGCATGTGGCGTAGCAGCACATGGTTAATCTAGAAACAAAAAGTGGGAGGCTGCAACTGCTAATCTTGTTGACCAATTGACATGTTATCAAGCTTTTGTCATGATAATTTTATTTTAATTGAGGGAATATATTCTGGTGGCTTAGAGGAACAATTCTCTTTTATTAAATGAATAGGTCATAGTAATTGTTAACGTGGCCCCATTTTTCAACATATGATTTCAACTATTAAATATAGGATAGCCATTATAATAACTATCATTTCATCATAGCCAAATCCAAAATCTTATAAAAGGCTTTTGTATTTTACTATAAATAAAAGATGATCTTAAAAAGAATAAAGTTGGTTGAGTTTAAGGTACAATTCGAGTATTGGATAATTAGCTGGACGATTTGACTATTGGGCCAGCCCATTGTTGTTTTTAATTACTATCACTCACATGTGCATAATGGATTTATGTAGTACTAACATTTTAAATCTTATACTAGTAATATCTATAAAGTCTATAATGATAAGTGATTACTACGGCTACTTGTAATTTATATTTCCAAATCTCTTCACTTTTATGCAAATTATGTAGTACTTTAAAACTTTCAGAATGCAAATAAAATACTGCCTCCATCTACGAAATGTTATTCATTTTTGACTCGGCACGAGTTTTAAGAAAAGTGAATAGAAAAAATTAGTGGAATTTAGATTCCACATTTATATATTAATTTTATTTTATAATATAATGTGAGTGTAATGAGTTAGTGAAAATTGTACTCCATTTATCACAAATGGAAAAATAAAATAAAATAGGCAACATTTTACGGATGGAAAAAGTAGTATTATTTGGGAAAATTCGAATATTAGCATTGCCTAACATATTCGGACTTGAGCCCAAATACTATTATTTTATACCATTATTGAAAATCATATTGAACAATAGTCAAATCCCAAAATTATAAGTAATTTGCGCATCCTTTTTCATTTAATATTTTTCATGTTTAAGAGGTCACGATCGCACTTTGCTAAGGATAGCGAAAGCGGGTAAACCGCGACTAATGAGAGGGATTAAAGAAACGGGAAAGAAAAGGGGAAAGAACTTGTGAATAATGCCCAAAGGCCAAGTCGATTCATATCATAGAATAGAAGCCAAATGTACCATTTCATGGTCTTAGAACTAGAATAAATATTACATCAATAAATCAGAGTTCGAAGGTGAGATTCTAAGATGTCTCACTTCACAAAAGAGCAGCGGAATAAGTCCATACTAGACGACTTCGTGTATGAAGACACGAATCGTGAAAAGATCCACTGGATTATTTAGTAGCATCGACTCCGATCATTTCTCCCTCCTCTTGACGTTCAACTTGCACGTTTATAAATACATGCAGGGCTGAGTACAGGAGTATCAGTGGACACATGCCGAAAACAAAACATACAATATATATTTGTCATCCATCCACAGTATCGCACGAGGGTTTTTCTTAAAAGGCCCGAGCATACTAAATTCTTTTGTGAGCTAAAAGTTCGTCTGATCAGACTAAGTTCTTTCAAAATTTCTACCATATCTGTGAATTGTGTACCGTGAAGGTGGCCGCCTTCAGCGGACACATCGCCGGCCAACTGTTGATGGCTCATGGCTCTCGTGCACGTTATTCCGAACAGGATTTGCGGTCCTATTGGGAACCGAATTCGTTAAACTCGGGCTGGCATCGCCAAAACTCGCAGGCATCTAGCCCCTAGCAGATGGGCCTCAAAATAAACATTTTATGGCATGACAACAACTTGAAAAAAAATGAATCACTGCTCCATTTTGAGAAAAGATGATTTTTCATAATTTCACAAGTATTTGCTTTATATCCATACTATAGTGCTAGATATTAAAAGAAAACCCACCTGATATGCTTATGTCTCAACTCAAATACTTGCTTTGGCCTCACTCGCCCTTGAGCAATTTATCCCTTGAAAATAAATAGCGTAGCACGCTAATTAATACTTGAACTATTTTTCTTTAGAAAGAATGCATGCATCCTATTGGATAGCACCTATATCTCAGTCTCGTCTTATAGGATTTTTCTTAATCCTACCTCGGCTTTACTACTCTGCAGAGTTTATTTATTCTCTTTATCAACTTTGGAGAAATTCTATTTTCTCTAAACAAATACTCGGCCCTTATTTACAAGAATAGGAATTCTTGGAAAGTCTCTTCTAAAATTCTTTTCTTCGGATTTTTCTTAAGGCCGCCCATGGCGTCGCGGGGCGACGCCGGTCGGCTCTCGCGTCTCCCACTTTACTACTTTATTTTCCCGGAATCTAAATAAATTATTCGGAATTTATTCATCGACTTTTCGGGCTTCAACTCAAAATTTTCCATTTTCGAAAACTTAGCAAATTATTCGGGAATTAATTAATTGAGCTCCAACTCAAGTCCTTAAATTAATCCCATCCAACAAATAACTTCTTAAGTCCAAAATTAAGAGTTATCGGCCCAAACAGTAAATCCATTGGCCCACTAATTATATAGTAATGTCTCATCACTCCATTTAACTCATATGGCCCACGCTAAATTAAATTGAGGCAATCTACTACTCCAAATCAATTTCAAATCCTTAATTAGCCCACTGGCCCAACAACTAATTTATTTCCTTGGCCCAACCTCTTAATCAATTACTAAGGCCCAAACACATTAATTCAAAGTCCAATTTATATACTTCCTTCCACCCATCGGTCAAACTCTCTCTCTCTCCTACATTTCTCAAAATCAAAATTAGAAACCCTCTTTGAACAAGGGAACGGCGGCGACTACCCTTTCATCTCGGCGACCGGCGTTCTTCGTCGTCCTCTGTGTCGCCGTTCCCGTCACCTCTCACAAATTCTCCATCTCTTCTCAAATTTCTCCCAAATTCGTCAAATTTCAAAATCCCTAAATTGGGAATCGGAGAAACAGCGCCTACCCTCAATTCTCCTCACTCCACCGCCGCTACTTCCCTCGCCGGCGTGCTGGCTCCCGGCGTCGACCTCTACTTCGCGCCGCGAGCAGCTGCTCTTTCTGCCGTCACTCGCCGTTCGCGACTCATGCTGAACCAGCGCTGTCGCCGGCGCTTCGAGCCTGCTCTCCTCGCTCCGGCGAAGTCTCCGATAGGTGAAAGGCGTCGCCTTTCTCCGCCGCTGCTACCAACGCCCTGCATCGGCCCTCCGCGTTGAGCCCTCCACCGAGCTCTCTCTCTTCCCGGCGAAATCAGTAGCGGAGAGGAGGCATCGCCTCTTTCTCCCTCTCTGAGCCGCGACTTGCAGCCGCTTCGCGGAGTTCCCGGGGTTCCGTCGACATTTTCCCGCCGCCCGGCAGCCCCTCCGCCTAAGCTAAGTCTTCTTCCCCTTGCTATTTCCTTAATTAGTGTGTTGTGGCAGTAGCTATTAGTTGGAGTTGGGAGAAGGGTCCCTTTTTAAAAGAAATCCTAAATTTCGACACTTCACCAAAAAGTGTTCTTACTCCTGTGACTTTGCTATTGCTTAGTTCTGTTCCAAGATATGTGTTGTTTCTATTCTATGCTTTTGAGCTTTAAGCATAATATTCTATACTTGCTACTGCTGTGAATATTCTATTGACCTTCTAAGAATCTAAATTATTGGCTATCTATTGTTGTTCTACATGATGCAAAGGTTATTGGGTGTTGAGGTTGTTACCTCACTTTGATGAATCCTCTCGGATGGGACTGATGTCCAGCCTCAAAATTCCTCCTTGCTCCTCCTCCCTTCCTTGCTATATTCCTTGACTTTATGTGAGTTTGGGGTGTCGATTTTGTGGGGAGGAGAAGAGAGATGAGGGTGTTTATATAGTGCTCTACTCTTGGCTGTTTGTGCTTGAGACTTGGAGGCAAAGACTCCTATTTTGGGGCTGCCAGCTCCACTACTTTTGAGCTTGATGTTCATGCTATCCTTACTATTTTGGTGTATGTATGGTTGTCTCTCTCTTGGCTGTTTCCTCAGCCTTGATCGATGGGAAAACAAGAATCTTGCTCATGTCTATATTGGGCTTGTGTAGAGGCTCATTCTACTATGCTCTCTTGTCTTGGTTCTTCTTTGATGGTAGTTGAGAATGTGACAAAAATAGGCTGACTTCATGCTCTAAATGGAAGCCTCCTAGCTGCACTATTTTCGTCTACTACTCCACTTTCCTATTTGAGCTTGTGCCTCCCTTCCTTGTTATTTGTGAGTCATCTTCTAACCCCATTTTTGTACTAATTTGCAGGTACATGGCGGAACTTTGGAGTCTTGTGGCTGCTCCCTAATCGAAAAAGAGAGTGAGGGAGAAAGAAGATGCTCCTCTAGAGATCCTTTGGCTCCATCACCAAAATAGCTAGCTTCCAAACTTGTTGACTAGTGTAGGATAATGGTGTAGAATAGAGGTGTGTTGTCACTCTCACATGTGTAAACATGTGCTAGATGTATCTCCAACATTCTTGTATATCTTATTCCTCAATTATTTATCTAGTAAAAGCATAGCTTTTACTTTTATCCTTGAACACATAAATTCCTTGCACTTTATTTCTTCCAACGAAAATACTTAAATTACTCCAAAGTCGAATTACAACGAGGAAATGTACGATTACACATCTTCTAAACGAAATTAATTAAGCTAATAAATCCGATTTATCCCGAAGGAAAGGAACCAAATTCCGGGGCGTCACATAAGATTTGAAGAATAATTAATTATTCCAGTATGCTACTGACCCTTAATTAACAATTTATACCAAGAATGATCCATGTACTTATTTTTTATTCATTATATTAAACTCCAACTTACCCGGTTTTTAAATAACTAGTGTTAGTACCCGTGCTATGCACGGACCAAATTTTTTTCAGATAATGAATATAAATTGTATATAATTAAAAAAATTATAATTATATATATATATTTGAAGCTTATATAAAAAAATGAAGATCCTCTCCTCCTAATCTAAAAAAAAAGATTTCCTAACTTAGATTTTTAATATATATAAATTTAAGACCACAATATGAAAAACTTCGATTTATTAAAAAGTCGAAAAAGTACATCATGCAATACTATATATACAATTTCAACAGTTATATGAACAAATTTTTCAATGGGAAGTGAGTTGGGGAAAGAGATTGGAAGGAGTGAGGAATGAAGATAAAATATGGTGTATTTATCGAGTGAAAAATATGTATAAAAACAAAAAATAAATAAAAAATTAGAAACTCATAGTCCGAGCTATAATCCAGGTGCCCGCACTATATTCCGAACTATACATAGGGCGGGTTTATGGGGTGAGGCTTAGGGCGGCCATCCGCAATGACGGACTATAGTCCGGACTATGCATGGTGGGATAAATTTTCATGATTTCGCACACGAATATTCACTTGCAAACTCTATTATTTGTACTTTGATTTTTCATTTTCATTATCGTGAGAGTTAGAATAAGTGATTAAACTATAATTAAAAAAGTGGAAGAGGTTAATGTGATTAAAATTTTGGTTGGATGTCAAGCAAAAGAACTAAATTCATGGCATCAACACAATTATTAATAGGCAGATTTTAAAAGAAACTTAATAATCCTCTCATCTCGTAATAAAAATATGTGTACTTTCTATTTTCGCCCGTTCCACAAAAATATGTGTATTCCATTTTTGGAAAGATATCCCAATATATTACTCATATACATCAACTTATTTACAACTTATACCCTCATTAAACACTACTACTAAATAAAGATTCCACTATCCACTAACACTACTTTAACTACCTTCTCTTTATCTCCCTTGCTTTACCAATTTTGTCTTAATTTCATGTCATATCAATTGCCCATATTTTTATAGGACGGATGAATCAAGAGTTCTAATTTGTGTTTCTAATATACCCTTAAAAAAGAGTTCTTATTGTTGGTGTTTCAATAATAAATAGAGGACGCAAATGAAAGCGTTCTAAACAATAAAAATAAAAAATTAGGCAATTTGTCCTTAAGTTAAGAACGCTTTACTTTGCAACCTAAGTTGTTATTTTTAAATTTTTTTCAACGCAAATAATTGTTTCCCGAATTTTGTGTCCTTGAGATTAAGTATTATGTAGTGTATGTTTATGAGAATGGAAACGTATATCATGGTATATGTATCATACTGAGTATGTAAAAATCAAATACAAATATTTAAACTACGTTAGCAAATATTTTAATTATGCAGAATACTAATTCAAAAATGGTGCATACCAATATATAATGTTTATTATAATGCAAAATATGATTAAAAGAAGCGTAGTACTCCTCAATTTTAAGATCGAAAAAAATTTATCATTCTTCGTAATGAAAATATAAAGATGGAAAAAAAAGTAAAACTAATATGGGATGAACCACCCGATGTTTTTGGGTATAGAAGGGAAAATAATTATCGCAGCAAAACTTTGCTTGCAAATACTGTATTTTTTATTGCAGGCTTGCAGCCTTGCAGAAACCGATGGCAATGGGAAGAGAAATGCTTGGATTAATAGCCTCAACTATTTAAATTCTTGAAGTAATAGCCTTTAGAATATTGTTGCAACTTTGCTTGCAAATATAAAATTTGATTTAAATTAAAAAACATTAAAATATAAATTCTATACTACTCTATCATTTAAAATTTATAAAATCTAAAGTACTCAATATCATACAATTAAAGCCCAATTATATACAATAACTATTCCTTTAAACCCTAGATGAATGTTGCGCCTCAATCTTTCTCTCTCTCCCTTGAACGACAGATTCCAGCCTCACTGGAGGAGTTTTTGGTTCTGCAACCCTAGCCACATTCACCAGCTGCCTCACCGCCTCACCCGCCAGCTGCCTCGCCGCCTCACCTACAGCGCAGCCTCGCTGCTTCGCTTGCACAGCCGCGGTCGACGTCAGCTTCTCTCTTTCTCTTTTCCGCTTCTTTTTCTTCTTCTCCGGCAGGTAAAGATTGGATCTTTGAATGAATCTTGGGAATGACGACACGGCGGCCTGGTAGCCGCCGCCGTCGTCATTCTTCTTTCTCTCCTTCCTCTTCTTTTTTTTTTCGTCTTCTCACCATTCCTCCCCATATCTCGTTTCGGATACCTCACTTTCTCTCGGCCAACCGCTGCCTTGCCGCCACCACCCCTTCTCCCTCAGCTTTGCCGCCCTCGTCACTCGTCGCCGGAGCTGTCGCCAGATTCCAAGAGCACTGCTATGCTGCAATCAAAAATCAGAAAAAGTCCCCACAGATTCAATTAGTGGTGTGTTTATATAAGTATTTAATCTTCTTTGAGAAGCTATTAATTCTTTAGGCCAATATTTGTCCAATAACATGGCTGTCGGCTGACAGAATATTTTACTCCTAATTAATGGACTCATTTTCTCGCCCAAAATGAATTCAGTGGCATTTTTGTGATTATCAACACAACTGTCACTTTAGATATTGATAGATATAGCCTTTTATGAACTCTTCTTGATAATATTATCAAAGCGGTTTAGACATCACACAATTCAGGCCATGATTGGTTGCCAGAATTATGTCTTAGGAAAATAATCTGATTCCTTACATTTTGAATTCCCTTGTTTGTTTCAGTTTTTAATCAGACTAGGGGTGGCAAAATGGCTAGCGGGTAACGGGTAATTCCCATCTCGACCCACTACCCGCTGGGTATCGGATACCCGCTACCCGACGATAACGGGAAACGGGACGGGATTGGATAGTGTATTTTAGAGTTTTGCGGGTAATGGGTATACCCGCTATCCGCGCGGATATACTCGTTAGTCCGATAATACCAGTCTTTTAATACTTTATACAATCTTATCTCCTGACAAACAAAGCTTACCATCAAAGATTTAAAATTAATACGGTAAATAAGGGAATATTGCTATTAGGTTTTTAATTTTCTATTTTAGTTGATTAATATTAGCAATATTTAATGTCCCATATTATTCTCTTATAAAAATTCTTTAACCTCTCTCCAAATTTTGCACGAAGAATTGAAGATTGAAGAGCAAATAAAAAAAGTAAAAATCTAAAATCATAGTGCAACAAGACAACAACAATGCAAAATTCATTGACTTAGTATAAAATTGCAATAGTAAATGACTTGCATTGATGATAATTACTAATGAAAACTTATTAGTTTTATGAACTCATATTTTGGTTTGAAGCACTTTGTGCACGATTATAGTTAGAAGCACCGGTTTCGGGTTGGGTACGGGTATCCGCAATATCGGGTATGGGATACCCAACATGGGTATCGGGTAATCCCGTTATGTTGCGGGCCGGGTATTGGGACTACAAATTTAGTCAAAATCGGGTGCGGGTACCCGACTTGTCGGGTGCGGTTACCCACGGGTTACCCGTTTCGCCACCCCTAATCAAAGTAATCAGAATCCCGGAACAAGGAAAATTAGTACAACTTTCCAGGATTCAGAATCCTAACTTTTCTTAGGTACTCTCTTTCCCAGTTTTAGGATTCCTACATATTTAATGCAATATATTATTATTATTATTATTATTATTATTTATTATTAAATAAAATATTTTAAAATAATTTAAATTATAAATCATATTTAATTTCAGTATAATAAATAACTATAATTAAATTTATCGTAATTATAACTGTATTATTATAATATTTATATATAATCGTTATTATCATAATAGTAATTAATAATTTATTAAATAATTATAATATAGTTATAATATAAATGATATAATAATAATAAATAATAAATACTATTATTTTATAAATTAATGATTAATCAATAAAATCATAGTAAAATTTAAATTATAAAATTTATTTAATTATAATATCTTCAAATATAATAATAATAATAATAATAATATTTATTATTATAATTATTTATGATTATAATACTCCATGTAACTATAATGACATTTATATTACTATTATATATTATGATGGATGATGCATATTTAAACTATCTATCGCAATAATAAATATAATAATATAATTATTATTATTTATAATTAATAATTTATTAAAAAATTTATATTATTATTTCTTTTATAAATAAAAAATAATATAAAAAATAATAAGTACCATATATATAGTTTGGTGTTTAAATCAAATATAAAATATAAAATCTTGATATTTTCTAAACACTGGAAAGTAAAGTTATTAGGAATCATATTTCCGAGATTCATTTTTCCTGGAATCATTTTCTTTTCCAACTTTATTTTTCCGTCAACCAAACATGGTCTTATTAGTGCAATAACATTCCTAGCACTGCCAAATTTTAATTACCATGTCCAAGATATCAGGATAAATTTGGGTTACGAAAAATCAGTACCTATTAATAAGTCAAATTAATAAAATCAATATCATATGCTTAATGTTATCTACAAAGATTCAGAAATATCAATTTTCTGAGATTGCGCTTTTCGATACACTGCACCAAAGACTTATCTAAGATTGCTATTATATCACACAAATGTTTGTTAAATTTTCGAAGTAAGAAAACTTTATCACACAAATGTTTGTTACTTTTTCAAAGTAAGAAAACTTTATACGACATTGCAATTATGTAATAGGTAGTCAAAGTCTATCGCTATGAAATATCTTTCGCTCAAGGTTGTGAAATGGAACACTATTTATCTTTTGCAAGGAACCAACTGAAACACCTACTATGGTAACATGTTCCACGACCCGCCTACAAGTGGCTATAATGCAAAAGACATTGACTCCTTTGCTCTACGACATAAATACAATGTATTTAATGAATGAACAAAGACAATATGGTAATATTACTTCTTAAATCACGTTTAAGTGAGGTTGGAGTATATATTGTGTATATTTAATATTTAAAATTTTATTTTGTTAAAAATCTATTTATTAGTAATTCATTTGTTTAGCTTTTACATTCAACTTCAATTTCGTCGTGGAGTTCCCTTATTATATATAACAAAAGAGTAAGCGAAATAAGATCTTATGATTTAGAAAGAAAAAAATAATTCTATATAATGATTTAGTTCACATTTTGTAATCCATTTTTTCTCTATTTATCTGACATGCATACCAACAATCTTCCAATGAGTTCATCGTGATTCTTAAGAAATATTCTCTGTAATGTAAGTATGATGGAGTTGTGAATTTGTCATTAGTTTCATTTCAATAGTTTTTTGGGGTAAATATTCTGTTTTTCTCATCATATGAATTTTCTTTGAACTTGTTATGAACTTGTGTAATTTGACTTGACATTGATCATTTGGTTCCCTACATGATTGACAAACTCATGTTTTTATCGGTTTAATTGGTTTGTTGAGGTGCTTAATGTCGAGTTTATTGCTTGAATTGTTTATTTCCAGCCAATTATTCCATTACTTGGAGTTTTATTGTTTGTTGAGTGTTTTAGGCAAAAACAGATGAAAAGAATGTGAAAATTCGGTTGATGAAGCTTTTGAAGGCAGATAGGCCTCAAAACACTACACCCGGCTAGGTGGATTTTTTAGCTAAGAAATCCTACCCGGCCGGGTACTGTTCCGCAACTTCAAATGGCCAGAGAGGGTCCGAAAAGTGACACCCGGCCGGGTCCGTGAAGTCAGCGAGCGTTTTTGCTGTTACGATTTTCGAACGAAGAAAAGGAGAAAAGGGGATCTAGGTTTTGGCATTCTACATTCCACCGCCTACCACACACTCTACACTTCTCCAAGAACAATTTGAAGAGAGAATTGAAGATTGAAGACTACAAATCGAGAGATTGGAGTCTCTAATCCATAGAATCATTCCACAGGAGTATTTATTTGCTTTCTTTGATGTATTTGATTGAATCCATTGTTTTGGTTTTCATGAAGAACATGAGTAGCTAAATTTATTGTGGAGTTTTGGTGAAGACTACAATAGATGTTTGTGATTAATTCAAGGACTTCTTTTGATTGCTTAGCTCTTGTGATTCCTTTGTTCATTCTTGTGCCTTTTCAATTCAATTGCTTAGCTACCAATTGAGTTTGTTTACCTTTATAGTTATAATCGAGACCTATCTAGGTTTGATAAAAGAGTGAGCATCACTTTGATAATCTACACTCGAGAGAGGGGAACCTTAGTGAGGGCTTGAGTCTTTTGTTCTATGGAGTTAATCTAAACATATTAGAATGAGACTTCGATATTAAGGGTTAATCAACGGGGTGAGTACACTCGCGAGGGGGCTCAACCTAAACTAGCGACTTTCCTAATAATCCTAGAGACATAAAATGGGTAATCGAAGTTGTTGAATCAATCACAATACAATTCCATTGTAGTTGGATCCAAAACTCTACTCTCCTCTTTGTGGTATCTTTTCACTTGTGTTTATTTCCTCTCGTTTTTATTAATTACTTGTTCTTGTTATATGCTTATAGTAGTTTTAGAACAAAACCAATTCTCTTTCGATTGTCTAGATAGCAGTCGAAGTTTGTTCGTGGTACTTGAGTTGATACAATCTTGTCTCTGTGGGATACGATACTCTTGCTTGCTAATTGCTACACTAGCCCCATACACTTGCGGGTATTATTTGTGTAAGTCGGGTCAATGATTTCAAAGAATTGACGGACTTTAGCTTGTTGTTGTTTTTGAGAGCTAAACCCTAAACCCAAATCTTCTAGCCGTTCTTAATCATTCAAAGTCAAGGATTCTGAGGCATCTTAAATGTATTTGTCGTAGATGAAACTGGATATTTATCGTATCGAGGGTTTTTTTAGCTGATTTTAAAGTCGTGGGAAAATTTTTTGACCAAACTTCATTTTTTTTTTCAATTTCACTTTGAAAATAATTATATGAAACATAATGCCATGTCATAATTATTTTGTATATGTTCAAAAATATTTAGATAATATATATTGTTGGTATTATGGAGAATAATGTACCATTTCTAATAATAGAAATTAGTGAAATCTATATGCAGATGTATTATTTTTTTCTATCAAGCACAATATTGGTTTGTCAAATTCACAAGAATCAATTAAACAAGAAAAAGACGAAAAAAAGAAGAAAGTTCTGTATACCCAATTTTTAATTCATTTTTTATTTTATTTATCATTGTAATCATCAACTTTTATGTTAATATCAACAATTAAACATGCTATTATGAACTTCAACTAGATGAGAGGCAAGATGTACTATTGAAATAAACGTATGATTTGATTGTAGATTTCTCTTAAGTTGAGTATTATTTGGTGTATCAATTTATGTATAGAGCAAAATCAAATTTTTATTTCTTTAAACCATGCAATTAATGAGTACCATTTTTTAATACCTCAAAAGTAAATGTTCATGCAAGTTAAGAATTAGAGACTATGTAAATCTAATCATGTTTGAATTAGAGACAATGTAAATCCAATCTTGTTAAGAGCTGAGTTTTGCAAAGTTGGACATATCCATGCGGCATATGAGTTCTTGTAAGATTAAAATTTGATTGGAAGCCCAAAGTTAAACTTATAAAGTGATTTTCTCATTAAACATAAAATATTAGCAGTTTAATTATACTAAAAGTTCAATCTTAAATTTATGATCTAAAAAAAAGTGCGAGTAACATTGGACGGAGGAAGCATGAGATTCTATTATACAGTACATAACTTTAAGTATAAGATTTGATGCATAGATAAGCTAGACTATTACGACCATTGAAATAGTGTAACCACCGGTGAAATCTCATTATTCCAACTCACCGGACAAGTAACACTATTAATCCTGCAAAATAAGTACAATATGACATCATTAGTAAAATAAATCATCATATACTCTGAAAACATATGTGGATTAGAGTAAATTTTAATACTAAATTCAACAAAATTCAATACTCTTTTGTGGATTACAACAAATTTGTCAACAAAGTTCCACAATAAATTACCCTAAGGGTGTGTTTGGTAGAATTGACGAGGTTTACAAAGTTTACAGATAAAAGCTTTTCCCATATTGTGGGATAGTCTTTTCCAGATTGTACATTATTTGGTACAAATTGCCCACATTAAGAAAACTCATTAACATGTGTTTGGTACAAGCCTTTGTACAAATTGCCACATGTGTAAAATGATAGAAAATGGCAATGCTGACCCTAAATTCAATAGTGAAATGTCCATCTGCCTTTGTTCATACTTCATCCGAAAAAAATGGCGGCTACAGCCTTCTCTTTCGCGCCATCGCTTCTCTCGACCTCCATGATCGGCGGTGAGCAAATGGATCAATATAAGCTCCAATATTGCTCGTTACAATCATGGCAACACATTCTTCTCGTCCTCCTTCATCACCTCCACTAGGCTGTCGAGTACCTTGTGGTTCACCTCCAAAAGGGCCTATCTGGAGGCGGGTGTGGAACTCCTTCAAATTGCCATCGACTGCAGCCTCCGGCCCTGCACAACTACTCGTTGCAGCAGACGGGAACGACACCTCCCCTAGCACCCCCCACCCCCTCGCGTCTTGATCAACAGCCCACAATCCTGAAGATTCAAGTTACCGCATCAAGATCATTTGCATCCGAAGCTTCCCCTCGTATTTCTCCGTCACACACAAATCTGTCAATTGAATCAATAAAGAAGAGATCCTCACAACTACCTGACCCACAACATCAAAACACACAAGCAGAAAAGAAAACAAGAATCTGAGAAAGTTTCTACCTTTGTTCTTTGCACAAAACAATAGTGTCTGAGAAAGTTTCTCTCCTCATCACCCCTTGAATACTGCAATTCCTAACTTTCTCTCTCGCAGTCGTATTGCTGCTATCTCCTGCCATGTGTTTGAAGAAAGGGATGATAACATTTCTGCTTCACAAGTAGCATTGTTGGTCAAAGAAGAGGAAATCGCAAAGATGGAAGAGGAACTGATGAAGAAGACTAATGTAGCTGCTAATGCTGAATCACAACTCCGTTTCAAGTCCGGCTCCTGGATGAAGCAAACAAAGTTGTGGAAAAGTAAGCACTTGAGCTCCAGCAACTTCAGATAGCTTAAAAAGATCTTTTGTTGGAAAAACAACTCGTTGCTGAGCTACAGACAACGTTAGTTAAAGGGAGGTCAGCTTTGAAACAAGCAGTTTCAGAACTCTCAGCTCTCTGCGAAGCAAAATCCTCTCCAAAATTCTGGTGCAAATCCTCTCCAAAGCACAACACTTCACTGAAGAAGAAAATCACATTAATCAACACTAAGCACACACTACTTGGATAATTCTTAACCAAACAATGAGTCAATATGTAGTTGAAACTAATTAGAACGTTAAGACATCAAGTTACAAATCCAAAATTCTCAAATTTGATCGATTTATTTTCAGATATAACATTCACCACAATGATTCCAATTTCTGATCATCAATTGATTCACAAATCCATGTGCATGTTTCAGAAATTAAACAAAAATTCAAAAGAGAGAGAGGGAGAGGACCTCTGATTCCGAGCAACGAGGTTGAGCAGCGCGAAGAGAGCAACCTCCTGTGCAGCGAGCGGCCGTGAGCTATGGAGTATCGAAACAAGTGGCGGACTTGGAATTCGAGCTGGACGACTTCCTCCGATCTTTCGCCGCCTTGATTTTCGCTCTGAGATCCCCAATCTTCCGCCTCCGCACCGTCTCCTCCACCATCATCTTCCGACTCCACGAATGAGTGCCATTTGGTGATGGGTATGTGCTTGTAGAGGTGGAAAACTGGCAGGGCAATTTGGGCATAAAGCTCGAAATCAGGAAGTCAGAGAATCCGAGAAAAAATTATACCACCAATTTGCTCAGATAGTGAAATGCCAGAATCACCGTTTCTATTCTTTATTTCACTGAGATCCGGAAAATTTGTGTTGGGTCCTCCGATAAAATTGAGCTCTACCAAACGGTGGAGATGAAGGGATAAGAGAGCCTTTTATGGGCTTTTATGGTCTTTCATTAGTTTTTATGGGCTATCGAACAAGCCCTAATGCTATAACCAACAATTATAAACCCTATATATCTATATACAACAAAATTATACTCAAAATAGCAATAACAATTGAAATTAAGGTCAAATATTACCTAACAACACTTAATAGGAATGGGAGCTGCTGGAGGGTTCGATTGTGGTCGATTTTCACCAGCAGGAAAGTGAAGAAATGAAGGCAGGTTCTAGGATGTAGGGTTTCTATATCTGAAAATGAGACGTGTTAGGCTCATGCGTCGTTCTCTTAGTTGGAACGTTTTAATATCTGGGTACATTTGGCAGATACTTAGCCCAACCAGGTTCATATATGGAAAAAAGTCGTCGTCCTACGCCTTCCAAATGTTTGACGAGATACGTTACATGGGTGTCCCGATCAATATCTTTACATCTGCCCGCGCTATCAAATCTTGCATCGCTATGGGTCGTATAGATACTGTATTTCTAGTGATGGGTCTTTTCATAAAGATCGGGCATCGACCCAATACAGTGACCTTAATTGCTCTAGTTGACGTTCTCTTCAAAGCTAAAAAGGGTTCTGACACAATGTTCGTGCGGATCGTACAGTTGAGACTTATCAGCCAGATCACATCTTGATCCTTATTGTGATAGATGGGCTTTGCAAAGATGGGCAAGTCTATCAGGCGTTTGATTTGGTTAGAAGTTTAAAAATCACTCAATTGGAATCCGATGTCAGGTCGTACAATGCCTTGATTAATGGGCTGTGCAGGGCTGAAAATGTTGGGGGCGCTTTGGATCTTCAGTCAGACATGATCCGCAAGGGTGTATTACCCAATGTGGTAACTTATACCAAATTGAGTAAGGGGTTGCGTGATGCTAAATTGATGGATGATGCTTGCATTTTGTTGAAGATCTGAAGTCTGTGAATACTACGACATTAAACATACTAATTAGTGTCTACTCCAAAGATAGAAACACCGAAAAGCCCTGTATATTGTTTAAGGATATGCTGGAGTGAAAAATACCGCATTTTCGGTGTTTCCATCTTTGGAGTAGACACTGATTAATATGTTGAATATCGTGGTATTCACAAATTTCATTTTTTTCAACAAAATGCAAGCATCATCCATCAATTTAGCATCACACAACCCTTGACTCAATTCGGTATAAGTTAACACATCGGGTGATACACCCTTGCAGATATGTCTGACTGAAGATCCAAAGCGCCCCCAACATTTTCAACCTTGCACAGTCTATTAATCAAGGCATTGTACGATTTGACATCGGGTTCAAAGTTGAGTCAGATCTTATGACGTTTAACACTTTGATCAACAAATATTGCAAGAAGGGCCTATTGGATTGAACATTTCTTCTCTTTGGCAAGCTTCCTTCTCACAAATTGGCGGCCAACACAACCACTTCTACTACCCTCATATATGGACTCTTCAGCACAAACAAATAAGTGGATGCCTTGACATTTTTCAATGAAATGAGATATAAAGGAGTATGCCCTGATAGGATGACATACAACGTCATTGTGAGAAGTCTACTAAGGATACTTGAGTTGATCAAGTTTGTATCGGTCCTCGATGATATGCACCGAAGAGCAATCCATGTGGACATTTCTACTTTGTCGATGCTAGATCGATTGGGAGGAAGAAGATATGATTTGGCATCGTGGATCAAGTTTTTTTTTTTTTTTACAATCATCAAAAGATGCGATGTGATTAGAGTTCAAAATAGACTAATTACAATCATCAAAAGATGATTTCAAAATAGACTAATTACAATCATCAAAAGATGATTCAAAACGTGATATAGAAATGAAAATACCTACTTAGATAACTACTACTTAAATGAGTTACTGGGAAGTAAGAAAAACCATTAACTCAATCTTCACCCACCACCGAGCCATCATCACCTTCATCCAAAACAGGACTCCCGTCACCTTCACCCATGACCGAGTTGTCATCACCTTCATCCACGATGAAGTTGTCGTCGCCTCCAGAGCTACCATCAACCACATCCACCAAAGCTCTATGATCATCTTCATTCGCATCTTCTTCAGGACTCCCATCTACTACTTTCACCACATGACTATCATCAACATCATTCACAACAAAGCTAGCATCACTTCCAGCCACATCAACTTCATTCACCACAGAACTATCATCAACATCAGTCACAACGAAGCTACCATCAGCCCCATCCACCACAAGGTATCCATCACCTCCAGCCACCCCATGATTAGAAACCACTTCATTCACAACAAGTCCATCATTCTCACCTTCAACCAAAGTCAAAGGACCAACAATACCTTCATCAACCACAAGGTTAACCATCACTCCTCCATCAACCACAAGATCTTTATTCCCTCCTTTAACCACCACAGGAACATCATTCCCACCTTCAACCAAAGGATCTGCAATCCCTCCATCAACCAAAAGATTTGCAACCACTCCTCCATCATCAACCAAAGGATCAACATTTTCTCCATCAACCAAAGGATCGGCAATCCCTCCTTCAATCGCAATCACTCCCCCATCAACCACAAGAGGATCATCATCCCCACCTTCATCAACCACTGGAATAACAATCGCCTCATTCAAAACAGGATGTTCATTCTCTCCACCATCCACAAGAATTGCATCAACCTCAACCCCAACCAGATTAGCATTACCTTGATTGAAAGCAAGATAAGCTTGGAGTGCAGCCATGTGTTTCTGCCCCCTCCTTGGTACCGGAAACCCCCATCCGTTAAGTTGCAGCTACCACCATTTGAATAAGTGCTTCTACCTCTACGACAAAAGAAAAAACAAGAAATGCATATAACAGTTTGATTTCCTGCTTCATCCACCGTTGGATGGCTCCAGGGATGACGAACAACCAAGGTCTCATCCCAGCCTGAAACAGGGATTATCTCTAGAAAACAAGTGGATTAAGTTGCTGAAGAAAGTGATGCATGAGGAAAGAGATTGAGTTAACATCATGAAATACAATTGACAAGAGTTACTAAATTGAAATATTGTAAGAAAATAATTGATTTTATCTTGGATTTTAATATTTTGAATATTTTTTAATAATAAAAATTTTGAAGATTTCTTTATGGATGGATGAGGCTTTTTGCTAGAGCTTCTCATCCATGATCTACTTTCTTAATTTCTTAGCTACTATTGTTAGATGCCACTAACTGTTTACAATATGGATATGTTGTTAACTATGTCGAACGGTAGTGGGTATTTGTGCTCCAAGTTATCAACGTTGCAAAAAATTTAATTATGTTTCATTAGTATGTTGATGCGTTGTTTTGGGCTGCTACTCTCATGACAAAGCCAAAAAATTTATGTTGGGGGGCCCAAAACTTAGGTATTTTTTAATGTTGGCATCGCCGAAAATTTTGTAACATAAGCAATGGGAAATTGCAAAACATATAGTAGGTGAATGATGAGAGAAAAAAATAGAGAATGAATACTAGAAATTAGAAATATATATGCCTGTTATCGTTAAAAAATAAGGTGCAAGTAAATTAGAATATAAGACTAAAAGTCGGATATATGTAAATAAAATAGCAGTGGTAGTAAAACTATTGGACATAAAAGTGCAAGAAACTAAAACAAGAATTTTTCTTTTTTGGATATATAAATTCAAGGATTTGAACTTGGGAAAATAAAAATAAAAGAAGAAAAGAACAAGTACATGGAAGTAAAAGTGTAAGAAAATAAAATGAAAAAAACTGATTTATAAGCTGAATGAATTGAGCTTTGGGAACCTATAACAAACTCCTGAATACTCTATATAAAAGTGTAAGAAAATAAAGCACGGGAAAAATTGATTTTTAGGCTCAATAGGAGTCCAACTTGAGAACATAGAGATGTAAGAAAATTAAACTTAAACAAAGGATAAAAAAATAGATTTTGGGACTAACTTAGCTTGAAACCAACTGCGCTACTCACAATCTTTTTCTTTGAAGCATGATATATATAGTAATAATTTCATTAGCTGAGGCCCCAGTAGCCCCCAATCCCCATAGTGACTTCGCCACTGGCTTCTCTAATCCTTGTGTAATGTTGATTCCACTGTATTCTGATGTGCCAGCAACAAGAATAATATCTCCATGTTCTAATTTCTCTTCCCACATTCCTTTCATTCTTTCATTATTGAACAATTGGTTTTGTTGGCTTTGGTTTAATTTAAACTAGTTAATTGGTTTTTAGATTTTTTCAATCAGGATTTTTGAACTGCTTTAATATTCTATCATGCTTTGGACAGTGACCAATCCCGGAGATCGACATTATTGTTAAATTAGAGAATATGAGAGGGATAATTGTATTTCATTGCTAGATGATTTCTTAACTACTCATGTTCCCCTAGTAGATAAGTAAGTGTCTATGCTCTATTGAATCTTTAGAGCATCCCCATCCGTGCTCTTAGCTAGGAGTACGGAAGTGGGCCCGGACCCACTTTTACTCCTTATCCTTAGCTAAGAGCACGACACCCACATCCGTGCTCTTAGCTAAGGACAAGCTCAAGGGTCCCACCATTCTATTATTCAATTTAAATAAAAACATTTCCACAATATTAAAATGCATTAAAAATTAAAAATTACATAATTAAAATCCTAAAAAATAAAAATTACATAACTAAAATCTTAAAAAATAAAAATACATAATTAAAATCCTAGAAAATAAAAAAATACATAATTAAAATCCTACAACCGCGATTGCCGGAGGGGTGATCATCGGAGCCGGACATTATGTAGTGTGGTGGGAATTTAGATGAGAGAATATGAGAAAAAAGATGAGAGAATGTAGATGATAGAATAGATGAGAGTGTGATTTTTTTTGTGTTGAAGGAAGGGTATTTATAGATGAAAATGTGAATTTTGAGGAAAAAAAATTAAAAAATAAATTAAAAGTGAATAGAAAACGAATATAATTTTTTGGGAAGTGGGAAAATATTTTTTTTATTTAAAAATATTTTTTTAAATAAATTTCGAATTTAAAAAAAGATAAAAATAAAAATCGAATTTAGCTAAGAGCAGCGCCGTGCAACTGGCACGGACGGACGAGCTGCAGCGGCGGACGGACGCCGCCTGCTCAGCGGCACGGACCGACGGACAGCTCTAAGAGCACCGCTGCGGATGCTCTTAAAAAATGCTCTCTACATGCATAACTGCATTACCAAGAATTTAGATATTGTGCAGGGAGGTGAAGAGAATGTGTTTATTTACAGTGGAAAATCTTAAATAAGGTTGCATTGTAGTAGTAATAACTAAATAATTAAGTTTCTGCAAATTCAACGAGCTAAATTAGTCGATTTATGAAAGAAAAAAAAAAGCAAGTAGACTAGTACACATATAGTCAAATAAAAAATAAATAAATAATCCCTCTCACAAACATAGCAGACATATATACAGTATTTAGACTTTAATATCAAAGCTCCAAAACCTCTACCAATGGCGAAATCGGCGTTGGTGGACCCGGTATACTCGTCGGCAATTACGCTACTGATTATAGTCATGACTTGCGTGGAGCTCTGTGACGCCGTCGCCGTCGTAGACGTCTACCGCCTCGTCCAGTACGATCTGGCTGGCGTGCCGTTTGGATCCAGACTAGCCGCCCTCAATCACCACGCCGCATCTTCTCTCTTCTCCTCATCCTCACCAGCTTCCGATCTCTCCCGCACCGTCCTAATACTCCCCCTCCGCGATTTGAATCTCACTTTCATCAGAGGTCGCTAATTCCTTCATTTCCTGCTTTCTACTTGTTTTTTACTCGATGCTCCAAGTTATGGAATTCAGAGCTTTTGTTATCGGTGAAGTTATGCGCGTTGCTGTTTTGGATACTTAAGTTGACTGAATACTTGAACAATCAAGAGGGAAAGGCTAGGCGTTATTTATGAATAAATTCGTGTTTCAGTTGAATTCATTTTTTTGTTTTCTGACTTTACTAAATCTACTTCAATTCTTCAATTCCTAAAAGACAGTGTGCTTTAGTATTGGTTGTGATAAGCTCACCAACAATTTATATCATATTACCTATTCCTTTGTTGGTACCATATCATTGCAGAATATATAGAGGAGAAGAAGAAGCCATTAGGTGGTTTATTGCTTCTACTCCCCCAGGTTTTCAATCCACAGAACATAGATAGCGAGGATGAAGCAGGTTATGATTCTTCGGCAGGCATCAACAAAGTGTTGCTTGAACTTGAACGGTTGCTTATACATGCAAACATCCCTGTGAGTGAAATAGATTATTCCCTTGATAAGCTATGCTAAGCTATAAAAAACTGATATTTAATGTACTTATGAACCCTGTGTTTATATGAGAAGGCGACGGACATTGTCTATCTTGTGCTTACTTTCTGGCTAACATGTTCATAGCTTATTTGTTATTTGATTCTACAATTGGACAAGTTAATTTCTATTTTTCAGCAATTAACTGTTAGTGTTCGTTACCGGATTATAATTTTCCCACTTTTCAGTATCCTGTGTACTTTGGTTTTGAGGATGACCATGTCAATGCTGTCCTAGCTGATGTCAAGAAGAATGATGCTACTGGTCAGCTGGCGACTGCCACAACTGGCGGGTTAGTGGATATATTTGTTTGGGATTCATTTTCAACTAATCAATTTGTAGCTGATTCCATCATAAACATGTTTCAGATACAAGCTTGTTGTTGCTGTTCCTGAACCTAAGAAAATTGTGTCTCCAACTATATCAAATATTCAGGTTCTAGTTTTCCTTCTATTTTCTATTGTGATATCTAGGATATGTGAATTTGGTGGCTAGTTCAATGTGTCTTTGAGCTCTACATCTATGAATTGATTAGCATATACACTAGGGAACCCTAACTTAACCAAAACCATGATCAAGGGTAAAGTGTTGGCTATCATTTATATGTCATTCCGCACTTTCATGTGGAACTGATATGGGACTCATATCAATCCCACCATCCATCTTTTGAACCGGATGGCACGCATTGGGTGGATAACCCAAAGTAAGGCCCACCATTCATTTGTTTCCCCTTGGGCTCACATCTTCAATGGCAACCCCCCGTGGTCACACCTTCGGGTAGGATTTCACATCATTCCATCCAATATTACATACCAAAATGGAGAACTCATGCCAAAAGACTAGCATATCAGGAGAGAGTGTTCATTTGGTCTATAAACCCTACATTTGTTCTCTTGCACAAGCGCTGTGGGATATTACTGGAGTCTGTAACAGATTTCAACTTATTTGTAAGCTTTATTCATGTTTTCAGGGTTGGCTGCCAGGATTGAGAGCTGAGGGAGATTCAACTCAACTTCCTACCATAGCTGTAGTGGCATCATATGATACATTCGGGGCTGCACCAGTAAATCTCTTTCCTACTTACATCTAATTATTGTTGGCCTGGCATCTTATTACGCATCTCAATGCTAACAGGGATTATCTGTGGGAAGTGACAGCAATGGAAGTGGTGTTGTGGCACTCCTAGAAATAGCTAGATTGTTCTCAATTTTATATTCAAATCCTAAGACAAGAGGAAGGTATAATTTACTCTTTGTTCTGACATCTGGAGGACCCTATAACTACAATGGGACTCATAAGGTGCTTATTCTTCAAAGGACTTATACACTTGGATCATTGTTATATATTCTGACATCTTACCTCTGTTATAGTGGCTTCATAGTTTGGATCAACGCTTGCGTGAGACTATTGATTATTCCATTTGCTTGAATAGCATTGGTTCAATCCGCGATGAGTTATATATCCATGTGTCCAAGCCTCCAGAGAATGCCTACATTAAACAAATCTTTGAGGTAAATCCCTAAGAAAAAGACAGGATTGTCTTCAGACAGCTGTTTATTCCTCAAGTGCTTCCTGCAGTGTTTACAAATGGACTGTTGCAGGGTTTCTCTAGTGTGTCTAAAGAACTTGGGCTTAAAGTTGGGCTGAAGCACAAGAAGATTAATATTTCTAATCCTCGGGTAGGTAACATTAGATCCAAAATGTGAGATTTTGAATCTGCTTACTTCTTGTCCTTTGTTGCACTATAGAATTTCATAAATGGTGTAGTTCCTCACCATTTCTAAGGTACTATAAATGTTATAAGACTGTTATATGTGCATTATATTTTTACTAGTGTTTAATTTATTAGGACAATGATCTAAAAATTAGTTTATAGTAGTATTTTAAGATAAAGTATGATTCTTCTTTTTGTCATGGCTGCTTGAGGATTCCTGAAATTGTGGTATGGCCGTTCATATCACTTGCGCCTTTAGAACTCTTATGTTTTTTGGTATAGTGGGTCTATATTAGTTATTCTGTGCTATCTTATGAGTTAAACTGATATGTTTTAGTGAGCAGTATTACACTAGAGGCTCGTTTTCATCTGTAAAAGACGAAATATTTCTCTGATATGTTTCATTGTTTTACTCTATTCATCAAGTTTTGAGGTTTTATATGCTCAAGATGTATATGACTCTAGGTTGCATGGGAGCATGAACAATTTTCGAGACTGAGAGTAACTGCAGCAACACTGTCTGAGCTTTCTGTCGCACCTGATTTTTTAGAAAGTGCTGGAAGTCTGTCAGATAGCAGGTTGTAACTCGAGGAATGAGACTCACTTATTTTTCTTTTGAATTTGAAACTCTTTTCTTTCTTATATGAATCATTCTTTAGTCAACCCTTGTCACCTCTGCAGGCAATTTGTTGATGAAGATTCAATAACCAGAAGTGCAAAATTAGTTGCTGAAACTCTTGCTGTAAGACCTCAGAGCCAGTTTTTTCTTAAATTTCATTTTAACATGGAGGTGATTATATTATATTATTAGTTTTCTAACAAAAGTTTCTCTCATAAACAGAGGCATATTTATGGCCAAGAGGGGAAAAACATTGATATATTTGCAGATGATAGTAGCTTATCTGTAAATCCTTCTTATATACGTTCATGGTTACAATTCTTGTCAACAACACCTCGAGTGGCTCCGTTTCTTTCCAAGAATGATCCTCTTACCATGGCACTGAAAAAGGTATCTCTATCTAATCTAATTTAAGTCCAATCCTTGTCAAATACTATACAGGAGCTGTTTTTTCTGTTATTCCTGTACTATCTGGAATGAGATTCATATTGACGAGGTATTCAGGCCTTGTGATGAGCTAATGTTTCTAATCAGATTTGTTTCAATAGGTAATCAGAACTAGTGGTATATAGTTCTTCTACTTCAAAGAGCAGTTCATTGTTACATTGTTCCTTCCCAGATTGTAGTTTGTACTTTGTTGGTAGTGTCCTTTGTAATTGGAAATGATCTCACGTGATCAATATTTTGAGATTTTCCCACTTTTAACTGGTCAAAATTTTCACTGATAGGAACTGGAAGATCACACTGCTGATGTGAGAGTGCAACATGAAGTACTTGATGGGATGTTTACTTTTTATGACTCAACAAGCGGCAGATTACACATCTATCAGGTCCAAACCTAAAATTCTGAAATCTGATTTGATCTGCCGGCCAGTTTGGAAATTTGTTCTCTAGATTCTTTTTCTTCTATTCTCTTTAGGCTATGTCATCAATCCTAGATTGATTGTTAATGCCAGCAAAAGAACATTTGTTGCCATCTCTGTGTCCCTAATTTGATATAAGACCATTGTATTTTACCTTGCGTAGAAATTAATCCTTCAGTGAAATCAACACAGACCCTAACCACTCTCCTCGTTGCAGGTCGCAAGTGTGACATTTGACTTACTTCTGCTTCTGGTTCTCGGGTCTTACCTTATTACTCTATTCAGTTTTTTGATTATAACTACAAGGGTAGGCCACCCTCTTCATTCTCCACCCAAATTTTATGAAATCTTTATAGTGGAAGACATCTGATACAAAAAGGACTCAAATCTGACATGAATTTAACAATGATAAGAAATGAGGATTCTGTGTCTTAAATTTGGAATCTTGATTTGATTTTATATATTTCCACAGGGTCTAGATGATCTGATAAGCCTATTTCGTCGGCCCACCTCCCGCAGAGTCAAGACAGCCTAACTCTCAGAGCACTTGGTTAGATTCATTAATGCGGCATCATATAGATCTTGGATGGGAGCTGCAGTGCTCAATCCCATGGTTGGCATTTTGGGTCAATTCAGCCCTCCCTCGTACCCTAAAGGGGATAGACTAATGTAGAAAAAATTTTGTTTAAAGCATCATACTTAACAGAGCTCACCACGTAATTGTATGCTGAGTATTTTGTTTAGACTAGTTTGATGTTGATGGAGCTGACAATTTTCCTGCTTATTCTTCTTTTCAGAATTTTTAAGTGAATTTACTTTAACCCATTACAAGCACCAAATTATCTGTCTTACAAATATTCCAGTTTTATGGCTTCAACTCAACATAGGCGAAATTGATTTCTGGTGCTAAGAAAGGTAATAACCATAATGTGAAAAATGAAACAATATACTATTGAGGAAGTGACGAAATATAAATCAACTATGAGTTAATGCAAACTCTATACAAGGATTGCATAGGAACATTTATGGTTCGTAGAAAACTACATAATGAACAATGACTTGTACAATTTCCACCTAATGAGGATTAAGGCAGGATATGGAAACTTGACCAGCAACCTCTGATGACTTATCACGATTGTTGGTTTGCACTAAGCATTGCTCGGTAAACCATGTCGATGAATTGATTGTCCTGCGAGTAAAATTATAAGACCATGAGCATAAGAATAATACCAATGTTATTTTTATAACAATGCAAAAATCACATATTTTGATGCACAGTTTAAGATTTTACGAATTGTAATAAATACCTGAACAAGCAATTGAAGTGCATCCCGAACTTTTTCTCTGCTGATAGGTGGCCCATAATTTGGTGTAGGAGCAGTTGGAGTGAGTGATGGTGGGGGTGTTGGTGGCGGAAATGGCTGAAGTAATGGTGCACCATATGGTCTCTGTAGATTTCCTGGAGTATTTAATGGAGGTGCAGTTGGAATTGCTGATGATACGGGTGGTAAAGCCAGTCCAGCAGAGGAAGGAGGAGGCCCAAAAAAAGTCGATGGTTTCACAAGATCAGCTGAACGCTGTGCTGTGGTACGTTCTGTGTTTTCAAGAATGGACATTTTAGGGGTAGAAGCAGATAAATTAGATGGTGGTTGAGCAGTTGTCAAAGTTGGCAGAGAAACAATCTGTGGATGGGATGCAGGAATAACAGTTGCAGAGGGGTTGAAAGGTTGTCCAGACATTGTTGTATTTGGAGCAGCTCCTATGTTCAAAGCATTCTGCAAATTTATAATTTCCACATTCAAATTTATCCCAATATGTTTCACAACATGAATAATTTCAATAGCCATTGGATAAGCAATTACTAATACAGAAACAAATAAATAATTAGAGCATTAGTCTCTACATTAAATGCAGACTTAACTCTATTTTCATATCATATCACTGCAGAGTGATTCTTGATCCTAAGTTAGGTTGACCAAAGAAAGCACAATAATCTAAAGGGAAATTGGAAATCCCAGCAGCAATGTATTTCACCTTTCCCTAACTCAGCTACACCACATCGATAAGTTTATGGATACTAACAAAAGGAAAATCTGTATAAAATGCTTACTCATCAAGTCTAACCTTCTACGTAATACTTAAAAGTCAAAACTCAGCAAACATCATGAATTTAAAAGGACAAAAAAACGTACACTGAAGAAGTTCATAAAAGAAGGATCATCAGAAACCTCTGTTGCATTAGCAATGGAAGATGTTGGCTCTAGGGGACCATCCATTACTGCCAGTGTTGGAACTGCTTCTAGTTCTTCAAATTCACTGAGAAGATAAAAAAGTAGAATTAAGGAGGGATTTTCAGCATAGAAATCCACTGTATTTGTTAGTTGAAATTAATAAGCTAAACCTAACAGCATGATTGATTGTTGTGAGATGAGACTATGAGAGCTGTCTGACTGATCATGATGTAGCCAAGGTATAACTCAAATCTCACAATATCAACTTAGTGAATTCACGTCAATGAGAATTAAATAGATACAAACTAGAATTACCTTTTCACAGAAGATACTTTGGACTTTGTAGGCACCTTAGAATATGCATTAAGTATCCTAGAAAAAGGAAACAGGGCATTAACATGATGAAGCAGACATAGATAAGAAAAAGAAGTATCAAGCCTACTCTATAAATGATTACAAAAGATCTCAAGAGCACTGGACGGTCTGAAAAGGGAAAGATGTGAAGGAAAGGTTAATTAGTTTTTACAAGTATACAACTAAGCTTTAGGAATGTCCATTTGATGCATGCTTTGTTTTATTATCAAATCTAAACGATGGAAAGGTCATCCTAAGCACTGGGCAACATGAGCCCAGATAACTTTGTAGTTTTTCCTGACAAAACACAACGCAGCAACACTACAATGTATTTCTCATGCAAATGAATAAACAAAATGCAAACCTTCCACAGTAAAGAGCCAACAAAATTTGAAAAGACATCTTCCAATAAGATGTTCCTAAATCAATACCTCGTCTAATACTTTCTCATTTTGTCCATGTAAATTACTTAACTATCCAAACAACTGTAGGCAGAATAAAAGCTATTGTTTCAATACCATTAAGAAAGTACACGCATGAACGCATGAGACTTAGTGCCACTGAACTCCAAGTTAGTGATGAGGCATTATCACAAGACAATTCATAATCACCATACAACTACAAACAAACAATTAGACTGATTTCCAAGACAACCACATAGCACCCCCGGTAATATAAGCAATTAAGTATATAACCTGATTAAACCTTTACAAATTAGCACCTTGACCACACTCTGATGGACCTACACACTAACAGGTGCAAACAAAAATAATAGTAAAAATATTTGACCCCACACCTGCTAAATAGATTTGCAACCTCTTCACATTCCCGGGCATTGTAAAACCATATCCCATTAACTTCTTGCGAAGCATTTCGGTATAAGAGATATGGAACCTGGACTTCATACTCAAAATCTCCCAAGAGATTCTCCACCAAATTATCTGCTTGAAACAGCAAATACATTATACATGCCTTAAATATCCAAAGACAGTAATGACATGCTCAAAACAATTGCATATTTTATTAAAGATTATTTAGAAGAACTGTATAGGGCCAGTGAATCTCCCATTTACTTATGCCTAGCATGAAATTGAGAGCTCTTATAAAGAAAAGCCAAACGGTCATGCCAAGAGATTAGGGTCTATATTCATAGTAGTCCAATTTATTATTCATTCAAAAAGTTGGCAATATCTAAGCATACAAATCTAAAAGCAAGATTAAAGATAATTTTGGAAGAGTGGAACCCAAAAACCCCCCATCAGTACCCCAAGTAATTAAACAGAACGAAAGGAAATGAGTGACTAACCAGTATTTCGGCGGTTCATTACTATAAACTGGAACCTTGGCTGGGTATTCCTGAACAAAGAAAAACCTCAGATATCAGATCACGCAGAAATAAATTCACAAAATTCCCCAGCCAACATCGGAAAGAGGAGTAAAGCAATGAAAGCCTGACCTTTTGACGACAAAAAGCGAGCCTTCCACATCCTTTCGACTCTGCCAACCAATATCCAGAATCAACAAAATTAACAACACAAAACCCCTAAACTGAATTGCCGGTGGAGTGATGTGTTACCCATTGGCTAGTGTCGATGTTGAATTCGTAGAAGGTGACGTGGGCAGCGGTGATGAGAATCTCCTCAACGAATGGATCGATCCGCTGCAGCACCGTGAGATTGAGGACTTTGGTGGTCTTCTCGTCGAGATTGGGCATCAATTTCCCGTTCTGCGACATCGTTTCAGGCTCTATCTCACTCCTCACCGTCTGTAGAGAGAGAGCCCCCAAATAAAATCAATTTTAAGCACAGCACAAAATAGTTTATCTCAACTCGCCGCGAGCCCTCCGGCTTTGCTTTAATTATGTCGGGCTAGGGGCATATTTGTTATTCCTCACATCGTTCATTCCTCTGTAAATCCTAGTTTTGTGGTGTTGAATTAATTTTATACAAATTGTGAGTGATAAATTAGGGCATATTAATTTTAGAGTGAATTACATTTTTAGGCTCTATATTTTCAGCGATAAACATTTGCGGTCCCTATACTTACAAAATATTATTTGCGGTCTTCATACTATACCAATTGCTCGTTTCAGGTGCTTTTTCACTTTTTGACCAAATTTTAGGACAAAAACACCCCCAAAAGTCTAAAGAACATTTTTGTACACTCACCTCCAAAAATAGGTACTTATTTTGATATTTATGTTAATTTAGATACTTTAACTGTGATTTACATTTTATTCAAATATTTTTTGTTTGGATTGGTTATAGTATAAAATATATGCGTAGTTTTAATCTTGGATTTTAACTTAATAAATTCGATTTATCATAAAGCACATATTCTATTTCATCAAACTAAGATGAATCAATTAAAATGAAATTTATAAAAAAAATGATTCACATTTTAAAAATATTTAGAAATCTTTAAAATATTGTGGCTTTTAAGCACAACTAATTTAATAATATATTAATATTTCAAAAGTATAGAGTAATAGCAATTAAAAATAACATTATATTGGTGTTGTTTTTTTATTGCCTACTAGGTTGCTTCTTCCTGAAGCTCAAAATCTTTTTAATTTTTGTCGGTTACTCTCACAGATTCAGCCCTTCTCATTCATTCAACAATGACCATTTACTCTCCTGTAGAATTTCTACAAGGGCTAAACATAATTTGTAAAATTTGAAAAAAAATTGAAGAAGAAAAACTGGAAAAAATAAAATAAAATTGGGTAGGCACTTAAGCCACACCCTTCTTTTTGCTAGTTCTGCTCATAACCAATCCAAACAAAAATTATTCGAATAAAACACAAATCATAGTTAAAGTACCCAAACTAACATAAATATCAAAATAAATACCTACTTTTAGAGTGTACAAAAATGCCCTATAGGTTTTTGGGGGCGTTTTTGTCCAAAAATATGGTCAAAAAGTGAAAAAGCACCTGAAATGAGCAAGTGGTATAGTATGGTGACCGCAAATGATATTTTGTAAGTGTAGGGACTGCAAATGTTCGTCGCTGACAGTATAGAGCCTAAAAATGTAATTCACTCTTAATTTTATACAAATCGAGTGTGAAATAAATTAGGGCGCATCTACCCGAAAAGAGTTAAGGTGAAATTTGACATTTAACAAGAATTAGATAGAAAAAAATTGCAAAATAGATAATTAGGCCATGTTTAGTTGACGGGAAAGTAAAGTTGGCAAGGAAAATGAGGTTCATTGATATCCAAACTAATGGCACAACTGACCACAATCTAGATTGTGACTAAACGTATGAGGTTCTGTGTTAATGGATTATGGAGTCTACGTCCTAAAATCTAAAGATTCAAAAGTTTTTATTTTTAAAGGATAACCTAAAATAAATATAGTTTCTTACTCCCTCCGTTCTATAGGAGTGGACGCGTTTCTTTTTAGCATGGAATTTAAGAAAAATTGTGTTAAGTGAGTTAGGTAAAGGAATAATAAATTAGAAAATGAAAAAGGTAGAAAGATAAAGATAGAATAAAGTAAGAGAGAGTAAATTAATGGGTTGTCTTTTACTAAAAATGAAAATGGCTCCACTATTATGTAACATACCAAGATGGCAAAATGACTCTACTACTATGAAACGGAGATAGTAGTATTTAAATTAAATGGCTAGGTCCTTGGACCAATGTAGGGCTGCCACTGGCACCAGTATCTAAAATCACCACAATCTATAGATTCTAAACCATTTCCACATAAACATAATAAAATACTAGGCCTCAAGAACAACGTACATGACTCTTTATTAATGGCAAGAGGGTTTGTGATATGTTTGTGTCACAGTTGTTGAAAAAAAAAACAGATTCTCATATGAAAACAACATAAAAACAGAGCAGATTCAAAATTCTACAAGTTGTTGGCAAATGATATTCTTATTCCTCGTATGTAAACAATATAAAAATAAAACAGCGTCTTGACTAAGGCTCCGATAATTCTTATTTCTCGGTTGCCTTGCCTTTATTTCTACCACTACTGCTCGTTTCAATCAGGTAACAGATCATGGAATCTATGTGTCTCCAAAAATGCTATTCGCCTCGATCACCTGCATATAGCTGAACCCCATAGACAGCAGCTGCTGCATGCTGCCATTCAGAACTGAACCGGCCGGCCCCTGATCATGACATCCTTCCTGTCTGGCATCGCTTCCTGGTGATCATGACAAATTGACAAGTCAATAGGGTTTACATGTTCAACTTCTGGCAAAGAATTCAATAATTGTCATAGGCTTCTCAGCATAATCGTGGTAATGTAATCACTCACTTGCTGCAGAAGACGAGGGCTCAGCTCCAGAAGTTGAAGACTCCATAGGACCTACTTGTTGCTTGAACTTGTAATCGGCTAAATACTCTGCCCTTGAAGCTTCCATCACCATGCGTTCAATTTCTTTCTCAGTCAGCTTAAGGTCCTCCGAGTAGAAGCGCCCCTTAGCAAGAAGTGCCTACAAAATGGAACAAATCTATTAGTACTATTAAGTTTTGGAGTACAGGGGATTAATATATACTACTTACATTATCGATTTGTTGATCCCGTTGAGCTTTAATTGCTGCTTTTACCTTACCCTTATCAATGTCCATATGTCAAATTAACACCAAATATGGCGAGGATGAGAACTTTGGACATGGCATATGAAGGAATGTTCATACACAGATACACTTACCCCTTGAAGGGAGCTAAATCCAAGCCTAACACCAATGGTTAGCCTATGTGGATCAATAAGAGAGTTGTAGTGATTTCCGTGGTGGTAGCTTATGTTAGGATTGGTATACTAAAAAGCATATTTCGAGCATGTTGCACGGATAGAATTGCTTGTATAAAATAAGTTCTACAATCCACTTTTTAATCCAAGGCGAGAAGAAGTAATTTTATCGCATTGATGTTTGCTTGTGCATTTATAAGATGTTTCTCAAACATTAAAATGTATAAGAAGCAAACAAGTCTAATTCTTCTGAAATAGTAGACTGGTCGTGAACGACGTTCACGGAAGGTGACACAATCGGTTCTTTGTAGAAGAGAAATAGAATTTCACAACCTAGATAGGCTTTGGCTACATATCGTGAAAGGTTGTAGTGTTAGTCCGCATATTTCCTTACCTTAGGAAATAAACAACACTGGTGTGGTATAACACTGAAGGATCTAACAACTGAGATAAGTCTTTCTTGCTATTTACCGAAAGACGAGGTCTCGGTGATTGTTATTTCTTAATCATTGTTGACATAACATTGAGCATACGATATTGATTATGCACTACTTTGATTTATCAAATGGTGCAATTTTTCGCAATCCAAGAATCCTGATATCTTGGATAGTGGTGATCAATGTCTAGATGTGCTAGTATTGTTATTGCAATGAATCGTTGATAAGGATAATTTCATGCATTGGATAAATTTTGTAATTTCCTGGGTCTAACAAGGTTTTATAAGCCAGGTGTGTAGAGAAATCGTCAGCCCCAGGAAGAAGACAAAGATTGCCTGGAGGAAGAAGCTGGCAGGAAAAGTGAGCGGAAGAAGGAGGAGTTACTAGACTGAGGAGCATCCGATTGGAGGGCAAAATGGGAATCACAGGAACAGTCTAGAAGCTCTATCCACTATAAATAAGAGCATGCGATCAACGTGAAATCATCTCTCTCATTCCATTCGGCTCTTAGCTTAGTTTTCCACTTTTCTCTATACACACTTGAGGGGAAACATTCTGGGGATGGCACTTTCAGATCTAGTTGTGGTGTAACACCGTCTCTGCGGAGGCGAAGATACAATCATTTACTATTTTTCGTTTTTCATTCCGTATTTCCCCGAGTCTTCGCTGTTCAAAGCTCGGTTATGCTTTGTTATTGTTCGCTAGACACTTCGCATTTTGCTATGGATATTTCTATTTGGGTTTCAGTTATGATATTGTCTTTTTATTTGTTTGCTTTGGTGGAGATTGTTGGTTGATTTGAGTTTGGAGTTTGAATTGCTTAGAGATTGTGGTTGATCGGTTGCATCTAGATGAATCTGTGAAGATCGGAGATGGAAATGGTGCTTTATTGTTGTGGATGGCTTGGATCCGGAGTGGATGAAGCATCCGACGTATAGATCTGTTCGCATTTGCATGGTTATGATGTTTTGAATTCTGTTTACTTGTTTGTCTCGTCTAGTAGTCATGGATCTGTGCTAGTTTTAGTCATTTTTTATGTCAATCGGTTTAATTTCGTTAGCCCGTGTTTCAATCTTTATTTGCTCTATTTTTCATCGGTTGTTTCGTGATAAAAATTAGAGAAGATGATGTCGCTGTTAATTAGTCCTTAGGTTAGTTAATTTGCAGCTTTTTCAGTCGTACTATGCCGTTTTGGGAAAATGGTCACCACGTTTCGCTTTTCGTCTGTCTAGGCTAGCTCAGGAAGTCGTTTACCCAGTCAAGTAATCTTTTCAATTGCTTTTAGTCATTATGCATGTCCCTGCCTAGATCTAGCTGTTAGAGTAGAATATTTCATTCACCCAGTCTAGGAATTAAAGCTCAACCCCAAAAATTGCGTGGCAGCAGCCAAAAATAGTTTCCAGGTCTTCGAACATGTTTTCTTACACATCTGTCTCTGTGGATTCGATCCCTACTTCATTGTACTAATCTTTTTAGCTATAGCGGGTTGAGGGTTTTGAAGGGCGAAGGAAGTGATTGTGTGCCCAACGACAAGTTACCCAAGATTCTCTGAGTTCCTAGACCCGGTGTCTAGTGGATTCTCTGGATCGGGAGATTTTATTTTAAACACATCTCGCTTACTCTTCGACTCACTCTTCAAATGGCGTCGTTGCCTGAGATGGATGGCGTAGTTTGTTTACGTGTTTGAGGATTTGGTGTATATAGTTTTAATTTCTGTTATTTAATATTTTCTTGGCAGTTTATGAGCAAGGGCTCACGATTTGGGAACTGGAGTAACCCGTCTGGGTCGAGGGACGTTCAAGTCAGGTGGCAGGTTAAGGAATCAACATCCACAGTCACCACCAGATCAGGGTTTACGATAGTAGATCGATTTCCATTGGAATCAGAAAGTGAGAAGGAGTGGAACTCATCGGGAGGAGAGGACCCGAAGTCGTCTACAGAAACAGAGCACTCTGAAACTGAGGAGGAGGAAGACATAGATATGGCACACCTGGAGGATCCCGACCTGGAGATAGGTTCACTCACCGCGCATCTGGACGGTGAACCCGCCCATGCCATAGTTTCGAACCAGCGTCAGAGGTCTATTGATATTAAGACAAATGTGTTGGGTGTTTTACCTACACTCTCTGGACGGAGGAATGAATGTCCTTACGAAATTCTGAACTAGTTCAGTAAGCTGTGCAGCATCCAAAAGCGACCCAACGATGCCACGAGGAGGACTACCGCCTGCGTGCAGTCCCATTTGCCCTTAAAGGGGAGGCTAATACTTGGCTGCTGAGGCTTCCACCTGACTCGATCAACACATGGAAGGATTTCAAACTGGAATTCCTAGACTATTTCTTCCCGTCCAACAAAACAAATGCCCTAAAGAAGGAGATTCAGGAATGCAAGCAGGATTACGATGAGTCCTTGAGTCAGTACTTGTCTCGTTTTAAGGGCCTGCTCGACGCCTGTCCCAATCATAGGATGATGGAGGCTGAGACTTTTTACTTGTTCTATGAAGGAGCTAATCCTGAGTCTAAGGACTTAATGAATTCCTCGAGCGGGGGGAATTTTACTAAGAACAAGGCAAGTGAAGCACGAGAGATTTTGGGAAGGCTGATTGACGCCAAGAAGGCATACGACCACCCACGTATCATGAGGAGAGGTTTAGCTAACGCAATTAAGGAACAAGAAGGAGAAGGAGTTGGGGACAGGATAGATTGGTTGGAGAAGGCACTTCTGAGTGCAATTGAGAAAAAGAATTCCCCGACCTAGCAGGAGAAAGAGAAACCGCCAGGTTCAGAGGAAAATCAACTCCAGCTCTATTATGGTCCACCGCCCGATGGAGAGTTCCAAGCCCAGGTGAATGCAGTGGGGAATTGGAATCAAAATAATCAGAATACAAGCCGGAATAAGTGGAAGATTAAGGAGGCACCATGGAGAGACAACCCTTGTTTTAGGTGGGCAGATGGAAACCAACAGCTCCAGCTACAGTACCCAGGTCCAGCAGAACTGGCCTAACCGTAGTCAGGACGGACCTCAACATAATTCAAACTGGTCAGGGAAAAATTAGGAAGAGCCAAACAACTGGGGTTATCGCAATCAAGGGGATCAGCCCAGTTGGAACAACAGGAACCAGGGTAATCAAGGGAGTTCTTATGTGCCACCTGAAGAGGCCTTATGAGATCTTCCTTTCTTTTCGGGTTCTCGTATGCAAATTGGAGTGCATCCAACTGATCAGGAAGAGATTCCCGACCCAGCTAAGTCGTTGGTACGATAATCGGGACCTGGCTTCAAACAAGTTTCCTCAACCCACTTCTACTGGCTAGTATAATGGAGGTAAGGGTCGAATCCCACGAGGATGGACACGTTTTGATAACTGTGGTGACTTTCCTGGGTGTTATGGTTAGCTACCACGCTTGGGTTGAGATTTTACCTAGACGGGAAATAAAGGTGATACTCTACTGACTAGTAGGCGAGAAAATAACAAACATGTGGGAGTGTTCGTGAAAATAGGGGACAAGGTGTACCAGAGGCGTATGAAAAGTAGACAGTTACTAAAAGAGGAAAATTAGACAACAAGGTATATCTGATGGGCTGGGGGGCTTTCTGACAGATTTGGGCAGTACATCTGAAAAGTAGGGAATAAAAGCAAAAGTAACTTAAAAGTAAAAGTGGTCCAAACTAAAGTTGATTTTGACGTTTTCTTCTTCACCAAGTATTAACAGAATTCAGATAAACACAAACACCATGACTGAACTTCAGATTCACAAATTCAAACTTAAGATCCATCAATTTAAATGCTCAAACTTAAATTAAACAGTGAAACTGCAACTTAACTTCTACTGACTGACATGCAAGGTGGTAATCACAACGCAGAAAAGAACTCATGCACGAAAACTTGACTAAACATAGCTACCACTTTGAATCAACAACTCCCGATAAGAAAACACTTAGAAATTGAAAGCAATAACTAAATCTAACTTTCCTAGGCAGAATGAAGCAAACTCGAACCAAAGCGACATGCGAAATAAAAACTTCATAACGTGAATGTTGGAAAATAACAAGGTACTTCAAAAGTGCAACAGCGATGAGTGTTTGCAAATAACCAACGATGAAAACAAGTAAACTTTAAACTAAGAAAGCGATTAAGATTGTTCGTGCCACTCCGGGCGATGATACTACTATACTACGTAGACTGATGACTTCTCCGGCAGACTCTTGGACGTCAAGTGACCATGGCTGTGGCGAGGAACGAGAGGTAGGATAATGCTGAAGGATTGATCTTCTAGAGAGAATTCTACTAAGTGTGATTGTCGAACTCCTTTTTCCTCTCTCTCCAAGTGGCTTCTTTTATAGGGAGGCTTGCCCTTGCTTTTAGGGTAGACTTCTCTTGCATTTTGACCTTTTTGCCCTCGTCAATGATCATCCCAGCTATCCTCCTTCTCCATCTCGAGCCTTTTATCTGGCATGCATCCTGGTCAGTATCGCACCCTTCTGGCTCCCTTTTCACTTGCGTCACCCGAATCGTCTCCTACCGACTTGGATCCTTCAATCCTGCACACTTAAGCAAGCTGTTTTGCAGATAATACGTGCATTTCACTACATACTGACCAATAACCAAGGCTTAGAATACGACTTATCACCACCACACCAGAGGAACGCCACTTTGGAAACAATCAAAATTTCCAGCATACACACCAGGGAAATCAAGGGTCAGGGAGCCAGTTCGGCAACAATCAAGGAGGTCAAGGAAATTATCGCCCAAATCAGGGGAGTGGACCGAGCCATAATTAGGGGTCAAGTTCAAATCAATTGAACTATAAGCCTCCGAGGAATCTGGATGATATGGTACACGACCTAGTCAGCTCTCAACAACACATGCAGAACAATATGCAGGCAAACAATGATGTGGTACACAAAATTCAAGATGCACAACAAGAGCATAAGTCTGCTATGGATATGTTAGCCAAGCAAATGTCGCAATTGGCCACTTCGTTGAATGAGATGAGGGGACACGAGGGAAGGATACCAGCTTCAGTGAAACCACCTGACCGGGCAAATATCAGTCAAATCACTCTAAGGTCAGGACGGGGCTATGAGGGTCCAGTAATGAGAGAAGATGAGAGTACACCTCCTATGACAAGCCGGGGAGACGGCAAACTGACCATCGATAAAGGGGATGTTGAGATAAGGGACACCAGGGTAGAAGATGGACTTCAAAAGGGTGATCTGGAGAAACCACTACCTCGTATGGCTAATCCATTTTTCTTAGACCCAGAGCCTGGAGTGGAGATTGAGGAAGGAAGGAAAGAAGTCGGAGAATCATCTGTCCTGGGTCCAGCAGGAACATTGAAGCGCATGAAGCCATTTCCTCACCGAGCGGAAGCTAAGAAGAAGAGGGATGACACGGAGGACTTCATGGAAATCTTCGGCAAACTGGAAATCAACCTGCCCTTCCTACAAGCTTTGAAGCTACCTACATTCAGTAAATTCATTAAGGAGTTCATAGCGGGGAAAACCAAGCCCGACGGGAAGATAGTAATTGGAGACAATGTGTCGGCTGTGATACTGAAGAGGAGAATGCCATCAAAATGCACAGACCCAGGTATGTTCACTTTGCCCATTTCTCTGGGTGACATAAAAATTGAGCATGTGATGTGTGATCTAGGAGCCTCGATAAATGTGTTACCACTTTCGAAATATAAGAAGTTGATAGGGGTAAGTCTGGTTGATACGAAAATAGTAATTCAGTTAGCCGATAGAACACGCATTTCACTCGAAGGTGTGCTGGAGAATGTGATAGTAAAAGTGCATGATTTCTTGTACCCAGCTGATTTCCATGTAATAAAAATGAGTGATAATGAATCTGCTGAGTCTAGCGGAATGCTTTTAGGAAGGCCATTCTTACGCACCGCTAAGACTATTATTGATGTGTTTGACAGTACTATATGCCTAGACTACCATGGGGAGAAATACACCTTTAACATTGATGAAGCTGTGAAAAAACCATTGGATGTGGAAAATTTGCATGTTGTTGATGTTATTAACCCCCTGGTCCAGAAGTACCTTGAGACCGAATTAATGCAGGAACAGTTTAACAATTCGGAGCTGAGTCAGTCTGTTGACAGGGAGGTAGTAGGATGGTGTGAAACCCTATTAACTCGAAACCTAACAGACGAACAGATCAATGAAGCGATCATGGCATTTTGCCACCAACCACTGTCATTCGAATCTACGGGGTCTGTTCAAGTGAGGGGCCCAGACGAGGGAACTGACTTGGGTGAAATGGCAACAGGAGGTCTGGAGAAAAACCCCCTGCCCCAGGAAGCTATCACACCAAAGAAGGAGTTGAAGAAACTACCCGAGACCCTAAAGTATGCCTACCTTGGGGAAGATCAAACATTCCCAGTGATAATCAACAGCCACTTGACAGCGGAACAAGAGAATGATCTACTGGAAGTAATCCGGAGGAACAAGAAGGCCATAGGGTGGACGCTCTCCGACCTGGTGGGAATCAACCCCGACCTTTGCATGCACCACATCCGACTGGAAGAGGGGCCAAAGGCTCGTAGAGACCCGCAGTGTAAGCTAAACCCAAACATAAGGGAAGAGGTTCTGAAGGAAGTTTTGAAGCAGCTATCCTTGGGGATTATTTACTCCATTCCAGACAACGAATGGGTCAGCCCAGTTCACATGGTGCCAAAGAAGTCGGGAATGTAAGTTATTGAAAATGACAAGAATGAGTTGGTACCTACTAGATTGGTGACTGGATGGAGGATGTGCATTGATTACCGGAAGCATAATGAAGCCACCAAAAAGGATCACTTTCATTTACCTTTCATTGACCAGATGTTGGAAAGATTGGCTGGAAAACAATATTTTTGCTTCCTAGACGGATACAGTGGATACTTCCAGATATATGTGGATCCTGAAGACCAGGAGAAGACAATCTTTACCTGTCCGTTTAGCACTTATGCGTATAGAAGAATGCCGTTTGGATTATGCAATGCACCGGGCACATTCCAGCGTTGTATGAGCATCTTCTCAGATTTTTGGAGGTGTGTATTGAGATCTTTATGGACGATTTCACGGTGTATGGAAATTCTTTCGATGCGTGCTTGGCCAATTTGGATCTGGTATTGAGAAGGTCGAATTTAGTCCTAAACTTCGAGAAATGCCATTTCATGGTACCAGAAGGAATAGTCCTAGGTCATGTGGTTTCTGAAAGAGGGATTCAAGTGGATAAAGCCAAGGTAGATGTGATCTCGAAGCTACCCTACCCCACAAATCATAAGGAAGTTAGAGGGTTCCTGGGTCATGCAGGGTTTTATAGGAGATTCATCAAGGATTTCGCAAAAATTGCTCAGCCACTTACACATCTTTTGCACAATGATGTGGAGTTTGATTTTGATGAAGGCTGCAAGAAGGCTTTCCAATTGTTGAATAATAGACTTATCTCTGCCCCGATAATCAGGGCACCTGATTGGAACTACCCTTTTGAGGTGATGTGCGATGCAAGTGATTTTACGGTAGGAGCGGTTCTAGGCCAGAAGATCGACGGGAAGAGCTATGTCATTTTCTATGCCTCGAAGACACTAAACCAGGCTCAAATGAATTATGATACCACAGAAAAAGAGATGAATATGAAGGCGTCGGCCTGTGAAGAAGAACGGAAACTGCAGCTATAGGAATTGGAGGAACTAAGACTGGAGGCATTCAACTCGGCCATGTGGTATAAAGAAAGAACAAAGTTCTGGCACGTTAAGAGCCTCCGGGTCAAGAAACTTCGAGTAGGGCAGAAAGTACTTTTTTTTCAATCTCGGCTGAAGCTAATGCCCGGCAAGTTAAAATCCAAGTGGATAGGGCCATACACAATCGTTGGCCTTCGAGCAAATGGAGCAGTAGAGATTCAAGGAAGCGCCCCAAACTCAGTTCCTTTCCTAGTCAATGGGCACAGGGTGAAGGTATACAGAGATAATACAGATCTGCATGTGGTAGAAGAGACGTCACTACATGCATCTGCTATTATTTCTTAAATTGGTCAGGCAAGTGGATATCCTCAATGAATTCCTAGGTCAGGTAAAATGGTAACGGAAGTTTATTTGTACACTGACCCAGGAAATCTTGAGGATACTCATTTGCTATGTAAATAGTTTAGTTGCTTTCTAATACAAGAAATCCAAACAAATTTAAAATTTTTAATCTTCCAAAAACATTTTTTTCGAAGCACCAAACTCTCTGGGGAAATTGTTTTGTCACTCATGATCTCCGATACGGGAATTTGGTATTTCATTTCATTTGTTTTGTGAGTTGCTAGGGGAAGGAAGAGTTTTTGCAAACAGGAGGGAATACGTTTTTTTTTTGGAATTTCGAATTCTTCTTTTCGAGGAACGTACTATTGCTTGCATAATATCGCAACCGTTCGCCTGCCACTTTGAAAAGCCAAAAGATAATTGTCAAATCAGGAACCAACCGGTCACTTCTCTCTCTACTCTCACAAATTATCTCTCTTTCTCAATAATTTTTCCCCAAAATTGTTTCAAACCCTAACCAAATCTACCCAGAAACTGTGAGTTTTGCAGAAACACCATGAAGAAAGCACAAGATACCACCGTGAAGAAGGGAGACCCCGCCGCCAAACCACCGTCCGGCAAGTCGTCCAGACAACCGTCGGCTCAGCCGATTTTCTCTGCACTCGATATACGCTCAGAGTGGAACCCGACTTCTATTCCAGACTCCTCTGCCGTCAAAAATCCCGAGGAGGAAGCATTCTTAAAAGAGTTGGAGGAGAAGTTCGAAAGTAAAGAGGAGGCTGAGAGACTTTTCTCCCAATTTTCGATGTTCCGCCAGCAACCGCAGGCGATTCCTGAAGAATCAGCGGCGCAACCACCGAGTTCAAACCCAGAGGGTTCCAAAACCCTAGATCCAACACTTGCAAAAACTAGGCCGAGCCCAGACATTGTAGAACAGGGAAAGAGTGGCAGAGGAAGCGAAGAGGAAAGCGTCAATGGTTTTGCAGACGAAATCGACAAGATGACGGTAGAGCACTCTGTGGATGAAGCCATGAGGAGAGGTAACACATCTACATTACATTCTGTGGGAGGGGGAAACCCATGTTGCTAAGTTTGTGGAGGGGGAAACCCTTGCTTCTGAAAATGTAGAGGGGGAGACCCCGATTTTTTATATCGAGGAGGGAACCCCGTTTGATTTTGAGGGGGCAACCCCGACTTTGTTTGCTGAGGGGAAAACCCCAACTGTGTCTGAGGGAGAAATCCCTAACAAACCTGAGGAGGGGGAAACCCAATTATGTGTGCTGAGGGAGAAATCCCTGGGAATTCTGGAGGGGATGAGATCCCCGTTACTGCTTCAGGACAGAGGCCCAAGGAGGACGGGCCGTTAGAAGTTGTAGATCTGGACACCGTGCCAGAGGACTCGCCGGTTAATTTGAGGGAATCAAGGAGAATGGCTATGAGAAGTGTTTTGGACGAGGTCGATGAAGGAGAGCGAGATGGGGGATCAGGGTTCCTGGCCCCAGGAGCGACAAGCGTGCAGGAGGGAGAAACTCCGTCTGAGGAGGAGGTGGACGCTGCAAAGGAGCGTCGAGTGGCCAGGGAGCGCAAGAGGAAAGGGAAGAAAGCTATTATCCCTCGGCCTAGGAAATCACAGAGGCTCATCTCAGTCAGGGAGTCTCCCCGCACGCTACCCAAGGCTTCTAGACCGGGAAATGTGGACAGCGAGACGGAGGAAGAGTCAGAGGGAGAAGGAAGAAGTCCCTAATTATGAGCGAGAGGAGATCTGGATCACGAAGAAGCTTTTGGGAACTATGGCTAAGTTCAATGACTCCAGGAGGGCACAAACGCATAAGGATCGAAGTGCGGTGGGAAAGCTAGCCAAATCAGGAAAGCGATATGACAGAGACTCTCTGAGACAGATCGAGTCAGATGAGGAATTCCTTGGTCATATCAAGGAAATAGGTTTCGAGTGGCTACTTAACCACAATGAACAGGAGGTGCCAGTGGAAGCAGCCAGGAAATTTTTCTCCACCTTTCGTTTCAAGACAACTACCGATCCGGATGCGAACTCCATCTCTTTCCGTCTTTTTACCATCGAATATACAATGAGTTTAAGGGAATTGTATCTCAGAATGGGGCTATTTACAAATGCTGAGGATGACGAGGGCATTTGGGATGATAGAGTATACGGGCCACCAAGAGACACCCCTGGATTCTCGCCACAAACAGCTTGGGAGTATTTAACACACGCAAGGAGTGTGACTTTTAAAACCAGTGTGTCGAAGAGGATCCACATCACTGACCATCTTCTCCAATTTGCCCAGGAATTTATTGGTTACAATTTGATGGGCACGGCCAGTTCCAGCATCACCACCACCAAGCTCTACTTTACATGGTGCATGTCCAAATGCATCAAAGTTCACCTTGGGTATTGGTTAGCCCAGGCCTTCCATCAGATGACGGCCAACCCTTCCCGCCACATGTACACCTGCCACCTTCTAGGCGCTTACATGAGCGCAACTTCGTGATGAAAATTGGGAAGGCAGAGCCGAGTGTTACAATGTGCGAGCCCCCAGAGCTATTTAGCATGGAGTACTTTTTCAACAAGGGGTTCTTACACATGGAAGGGCAGGAGTTGTGCTTCTACAACATACGGACCAATGTAGACAAAGTGAAGCGTGAACCGGAGCTGGTGGAGGATGTGGTAACTGTGGACGTGGCAGAGCTACGGAAGGAGATGGTCGTGATGAGAGAAGAGATGGGGGGAGTCAAGAAGCAGCTACAGGAAATTAATGGGGGTCTGGATGGCCTAGCCGAGCGATCATCTGCCCAGAATGAGAGGATGACCGATGCGGTCAAGCTTATGAAGAGAATGGCAGAATGGTTGGGAGAAGCTGCCCTCTGGACCCAGCAAAATGGTTCGGCAGCCCGGTCCGGGAAGTTCTTCCCGGCAGCAGCTTCCACCCCCTCCAAGCCATTGGTAGCCCCACTTGTGTCTCCAGCCCTTGCGTCTATCTCTGTGAGGAAACCCCTGACGAAAACCCCCATGATTACTGAAGAGGAAGCGTCGGTGTCACCGGCGAAGAAAAAGTTGAAAGTGCAGTGCCCCATCGTACCATCCAGGTCTGGCTCCCGGGGGGGCCAGACCCAGAATTGAAATCCCCCCCATGACCAAGTAAATTTTACTTTCAGTTGTTTCGTTTTTTCTATGTTTATGTTTTTTTTTTGTGTTGAGCATGTGTGATTGTTTTTCTGTGTGTTCTCCCACTTAGCCCAATCTTTGGCCTAAGTGTGAGAAGCTTTTTTTTTGTTCGTTTAAATTTATATGTAGCATTTTGTTTTCTGTTGCAATGTGTTTTCTTCCCCCACTTAGCCCAATTCTTGGTCTAAGTGTGAGAAGTTTATGTGTTTATTCAGCATGTTGTTTTGATATTTGTGTTCTTTGTCTTCTCCCACTTAGCCCGTTGCACGGTCTAAGTGTGAGAAGTTTTTCTTTGTTATTTGTTTTGATTGT
>NC_062968.1:46578498-46725894 GCF_023119035.1 Salvia hispanica
CAATAACTAAAAATTCAATTTTGTAAAAAAATAAACACAAAGACATAAATTTATCAAGCTTCTTGTGTTGATAAAATTATTTTTTTTGTGTTGACATTTTAAATTTACATGTTGTATTGATATAATTATGTCTTTGGTTGAAATTTTTAAAATTCCCAACCCCACTTAAAATGCAACATTTGAAATCGGCACGGGTTTTTATGTAGTGTTGTTTTGTGAGTTAATGAAGAGAGGTAAAGTAAGAAAATGAAAAAGTAGAATAGAGTTGTTTATTTAAGAACGTTTATTTTTAATGGGACAACCAAAAAGGAAAACGTTGCATTTTTAATGGGACGGGGGAGTACAATATTAAAGTTATTAGTTATTATTTAAAATTAGCACACAAAATTTCCTTTATTTATATTTGGGGGGTATGTTGGGGTATAAAAATTTGGGTAAAACAAAAACAAATAACCCCCTTGGACCCTTAGTTTGGATGGTTGATAACTTATTATCTAAATATGTACATTTTTAAAGTACATTATTAGAATGGAAATGTACATTATTAGACTAAAATGTTACATTATTATCTTGACATTATTAGGCAAAAAATCTACATTATTAGATGACAGGGCATTAATCGAGTTAGACACACGATCAATAACAAGTTTTTTAAGTTTTAGTCATACTTAGCGTTTTGTTTGAATACATCCCGGGGGTGATTCAGTTTAAAAAATAAGTATATTAAAACATCAAACCAGTAAAATAATGTACTTATCCAATAATAATGCATTTACTTATAATGTCTTTTAAAAAATTACAAAATATAATGTAAATGAATTATTAGTGTTCAATATTTGAACAGACATTATACATGAATAAAATGTACATTATTAGGGGTATAATGTATGACATAAACCAAAATCTTATAATATGACATAAAACTACTTAATTATGACCTTCCGTGTTTTAGGTTAATTATTGACCATTATGATTAGAGTCTAATATACTAGAAATCACCTTTCGAGTGATTGAATACTGTTAAAACTCTCATTTTATTTTCCAAATGAATAAACAGATTATTTTTGTCATAATGTTGTTATATTTTTACATTTAATGGATGTTAATTGCATATTTAAATGTTTAAGTAATTTAACAAAGTCTAAGTCTTTGTTTTAGTAGACCGATTGTGGGCATCGTTCACTTTAAAGTAACTACGGTCAGTTCTAAACAAAGAAAAAGAAGAATTTCACAACTTTAGATAGGCTTAGACTACCTATCGTGAAAGGTTGCAATGTCAGTCCGATTATTTCTAAGCCTTACACTGAAATAAGATGACGTTGGTGTGAGTATAGCACTGAATGGATCTAACAGCGAGACAGTCTTTTATCTTATCTACTGAAGGAAAAGGATCTCGTAAATTATTTCTAAATCAATGTACGTTAGCATTGGGCATACGGTATTGATTATGCACTACTTTGACTTACCAAATGGTGCGGGTTTTTACCGCAACCCAATAAGCCCAGTATATTGGGTAGTGGTGATTAGTATGCATAGCGGTGGGATTGTTATTATGTTGAATCGTGCGCGAGGTGAGTCTCGTTTGATAATGTCCTCAAGGAAGCGCGAAACAAGGTTTTATTATCCGGAACCCAGCTAGTTGGAGTTTTGTTACTCTATGAATAATAAATAAGATTTTTTTGCTGAGTCCTCTCTTGGAATAAATAAGATATTAATTAATTAAGTCCACATAGCAGACAAATAATTAATTAATGGATGTTCCTATCTTAAGCGCATAGAGGGAAATAAATATAAAGTATACAAAACCCGAAGTACTTGTAATTTCGGATTTGGATGAGGAGTGCAGATATTACTACTGTAGTGGCTGCTCAAGTAATATTCCAATTTTAAGCTTATATTAAAGTGGGTTTAATTTAATAAGTAAAAAGCTAATTGGAGGAGCCCGTAATATCCAAAGCCTTCCATAGATCCACTGGTCTGGGCCCAATATGTGACTTATTATAAATAGGAGAATAAATGAGGCGGAAAATACACTTGTTTTTTCTCTCAAAATTTTCGGCCCTCTCTAGTCCTAGTAGAGGTCGAATTTTTCTCCTACGTGGGAAAGGATTTCTTTGTCTTCTCTATTTAAGTCCTAGTGCGCTGAGTGAGATCAGCCCACCACTGATATCGGTTCACAGTCCGGGAGCCAGTCAGAAGATCCGTGGTTTTGTACTAAAGATCTTCACGAGGAGAAGGCGGCTAGCTATCTTCGATTCTTTTGAGAATCGTCAAGGTATAATGGCTAAACCCTAAGAACAGCATGTTTTAGATTTCATTTAATTTAAAGCATGTGATTATTTGAGTTATGAGCATGATACGTGAGATGATTACGCGAATAGAATTTGTCTAAATAATCCGCTAAATAGATCTGATTATTATGTAATTGATTTATGAATGCGCTTCCGCTGCCAACCCCTTCACATTAGATCATTAATCCTATGACCCAGTTTTGGGCTGCATTTCTTGATTTAAATACATATTTATTTTGATCATCTCCCTATATATATATATATATATATATATATAGGGATGTATTCATATACTTTTCCCATCTTTTGTTCTTTTTCCTTCTTAATCTTGGCCATTCAATTTAAAGATCTAATGGCTGAAAATATATCCTGATTAATATTATTTTATTCCTTAATAAAATCGATAAGGGCCTTTATGGTATAGGATTATGATTCTGTTATGGTAGTTTCCATGATTTCCCCCCTCAATCTTCAACGAAAATACGTTTTAAAATTACAGAAATCTTTCTGGTCTTTCACCGTTTATTCTCTCATCATTCTCCATTGCAGACTTTCGTTGTCATACAATTCCTGGCGAATTTTTTTTTGGTTTTTTCTTCTCGTTCCCTCGATTTCTCTTTTATTATCGTTTGCGGCTTCTTCAACAATGGAAGAAGGTAATCTAATTTGCTTTTATGTTGATGATTAAACTGTTTAGAGAACTTGAAAACCGTTTGGGTGGACTTGTCATTCATTGCTAAAAGGTTTTCTTTGTTGATTATTATCCTTTTTTTCTTATTTTTGATATTAGGGTTTTATTTACGTTTTGTCTTGTTTGATTATTTTGCCCACGTTTTTATTTTTTCCCAAAGGGTTTAGCAATCATTCGGGCTAGGGTGTAGTACGTAGTTAGTGCCACAACCGATTCCAAATTGAACAATTGTAGCTAAGGTCTCAGTGGGTTTAGATATGGACACGGCTAGGGAGTATTTTTTTAACAGATAAACGTAATGTACATATAATACTGTGTAATGGTAATTATTGACTAATTAATGCACGATTTCTTATGTGTAATGTATCTGTTTGCTGAAATCCGTTTGTGGGGAGTTTTAGGTTATTGCACTAAGGTTTTCTTAGACTATTTGTTTATTGTTTTTATACAATATCAGGGTTTAGTTGACGAGTGGTCCTGTTTGCTTGTTTGGCTCACGTTTCAGTTATTCCCCAAGGGTTTAGCAATCCTTGGGGCTAGGGTGTACTACGTATTTAGTACCACAACCGTCTCCAAAGTGAGCGAGTTTAGATATAGTCTCAGCTAGGGTTTAGATATCGACGCGGCTAGGGAGTAGTTTTAACAGATAAACGTAATGTACATATATTACTGTGCAATGGTAATTATTGACTGATTAATGCGCGATTTTTTTGTTTGTGCTTTTATACAATGGTGGTTGTACCTGAATGTTCTCCAGAATTGAAGCCCGTAGTTGGTCAGAAGTTCCAATCACTAGATTTTGCTTCTGCGTTTTACGATGTATATGTCCGTGATGAGATGGGCCATCACGAATCTAGAAATTGCCCACTGCTTAAAGAGATGGCGAACGAGAAAGAGCTTCGTAAGGGCAAGAGGAAATGTTGATGTATTTTGTACCTAAAAAACTTTATTAGTTTTGGTTTTCGGTTTAGTCTTAGTATTCATTTCATTGTCTTAGTGTTATTAATCCTACCACTGTCAACAGTTTATGCATAATAATGTTACATTTTTAGTATGTTAATGTAAATTATTAGTAACGAAGTTGTACATTATTGTTTACAAGCAATTAACTTTATGTACGTAATTATTCGAGTACAGTTCATTATTAGACACATTTTGTACATTACACATAATAACATTGCATTATTAAACTGTTGACGTACATTATTGTACGCAATGACTTAACTTGGTGTACATTATAATTCTGGGACAGTTCATTAATAAGCACATCCAGTACATTATCCATTTAATTTCATCCATTATACAATTTCTATTCTTTTTGTTTTACATTAATAGTAAAATTCAGTTAAGGTATTCTACATTATTTTCTTCATTTTTTCACATTATTAAGCAGTACATTGACATTACTCGGTTCATTACATGCATTATATGTTTTGTGTCTATGACATCATACACTAGTACCAAAATATGCTTATATTAGCAAGAAGTTCCGCATACTATGTATGGTTCAAAACAGACCAAGCAACAAGTCGCCTTTTTTCCCTACCAACATGAGTTATCAAAAAGAAAACCCATAAATGTTTAAAGTAATATAAATAGCGTATCCAATGATTATCCATACGATCACTCCAGCGCCGAAACCCAGTTCATGCACGGCTTCCTTCTGCCGTGGAGTTAGGTTTTTTAAACAGGTAAGGAACTTGGTTGTGGTCCGTCGACAGTAGAGGTGGTCGACTTTCTTTCCCCTTGGCTTCCTAACCTCTGCGTCTTCACGAGAGGTACTAGTCTCGGCCCTTTGCTGCTCAGCCAACCTCTCCCTAAACATTCTAGTATCGCAAGTGGAAGAACATCATCCATCGTTTCGTCAATGTCTAACCTAGGCTGCTTCGCTGCTGCCCAAAAATCAATAATGTATTGCATTAATGCACGATACAAACTGTATAATGTACAAAAGAAAGCACATAATGCACCAATGAATATTACATTCTATCAACCATTGACATTTTATAAAACCGATGCATTTAAAGTAAAACAATAAACATAATGTAGACCACTCCCTACAATAATGTACAAATGCAGCAAATAATGTACAAACTGAATAATGCATAGTATTATCCAAATAATGTAAATAGTAGATGCTGTCTATTTCCTGCTACTAATCCATATATAGAATGAAGAAATAATGCATCAATTCCATTGAAATCATCCATTTAGATTACACACAACCAACAAATAATGATTTCTCTCATTGTGCACCAATCGTTTCATATGCACACCAATTCATGAAACACACAACAGTGACAATAATGCATCCTTTATCCATGGATACAGAGTTACAATGCGCGATTTCTCATCAATAATGTAGCAAACACAACGAAAAATGCATCAGAACATGAGAAACAATTATTAAACCTTCTGACTGTGTTGGTTGACTTTTGAATGGTCTTCCTCGCTTCGTCATTGATGTTTTGCAGTACACAGCAACGAAATCAGTTCAATTCCTACATCCAGTTAGACCAAAATAAGAGATATTACACAATAATCAACCAAATCGTCAATAATGGGAAGAATCGACCACACACTTAACACAAATTAGAAAATTGCAAGAAACCAAAACAAACATAATCGGACATTTACCACATACAACTCAACAATAAACTATAAAATTAACTAATTGACCGAACCCTAGTTCACACGCATACGATTTCATTTTTTTACCAGAAAAATTGATCCAAAAAATTTGTGCATTATTCGAAGAACGAAGTCAATCAATGACTATGCGGTCCAGAAATTGTCAAAAATCGACGCTTACAAGTGTTTTTACCCAAAAATCGAAACATCAAAAATCGAAACTTTAGAAACACGCCTGGTTGTCGAATGCGACGATCACCTTACTTTGGCGGACGAAACCCTCTTTTTGGAGATGACCGGTGATTTTTAATGGACGATTGCATTACTTCAGCGGATGGAGCCCTCGATTTGGAGATGACCGATGATTCTACCATGTTGTTACGGCGACAGACGATGGCGGAAGTTTCTTCTCGACATCAATTTGGGGCGGCTAGGGTTTTTTGTGGAGAGAAGAATTGAGGGAACGTGGTTGATGAGAGAGAGTAGAATGATGGAATGAGAATGGTATGTCAATTAGTTTTTCCAATAAATCCCATAATTATTGTAATCCAGTGTCTTTTTACTCTTATACCCTCATAATGCACAAAATATGACCAATAATGCAACACGGGTTCAGATTCTTAATCTTGATCTTGACCGTCCAAATCTCTAATCTAATGGTTGATATTATGAAGGAAATAGTATCTAAAGGGGTAAAAGGAGTTTAATGTTCCCCTATATATATATATATATATATATATATATATATAGGGTAGTGATAAAATGCAAACTCTAAATATTGTACAAACTCCAAACTATGATCTGGACCGTTAGGAAATATCAACAGATCATGAAATAATAGCAACAAAAAATGTCAACACAATGTCAACGGTTGATGTTGTGTTGAAATTGTGTTGACATTGTATTGATATTGTGTTGATATCGAATCTTGAAATTTTATACTGTGTTGACATTATGTTGATATTGTGTTGAAAAAGTTTGGAGTTTGTATAATATATGAGTTTGCATTTTATCACTACCCTATATATATATATATATATATATATATGAGTAGTGATAAAATGCAAACTTATATATTGTACAAACTCAAAACTCTTCAACACAGCTTCAACACAGTTTCAATACAATATCAACACAGTGTAAAATTTCAAGATTTTAATGTCAACACAGTATCAACACAATATCAACACAACATCAATCATTGACTACCATTGAAATTCTGTTGACATTATCCTGTTGATGCTTTTTTGTGATCTGTTGACATTTTTCAATGGTCCATATCATAGTTTTGAGTTTGTACAATACTTAGAGTTTTCATTTGATCACATTCCTATATATATATATATATATATATATATATATATATATATATATAACGAGAAAGAAAGGAGGTTAGAAGGAGAAATTTTCATCACCCGAAGCATCGGTGGCAGAAAATAACTTAGAGCGTTTGATCCTAACATCCCTGGTGAGGAATGAGTGATCGAGCGAATCCAACAACTGGTGAAGCTAATGGCTATCTGGACAAACTGACATGCCGACTAGGTGGAAGAAGGGAAGGGGAGGATTTGGAGAGTGTAGACTATTGGATTGACCTTAAACTTGTGGGGACAGATGCTTAAAAATCTGAACTAATTCATGCCTATGTGTTTTATTCTATTAAGTGTTTGTTTCTTTTGTATGTCAATAGGATGTCTAGGTCTAGGAGTTTTTTTTTAGTGTGTCGGTCAGGGAATAACCATGCATTGAAATTTGCCTTATTTCTCTTTTTCTTGTCTTTATACTTAAGGACAAGTATGGTTTAAGTGTGAGCAGTTTGATAAGGCTAATTTCATGCATTGGTTATAGGATAAATTTTGTAATTTCCTGGGTCTAACAAGGTTTTATAAGCCAGGTGTGTAGAGAAATCGCCAGCCCCAGAAAGAAGACGAAGATTGTCCTGGAGGAAGAAGCTGGCAGGAAAATGAGCGGAAGAAGGAGGAGTTACTAGACTGAGGAGCATCCGATTGGAGGGCAAAATGGGAATCACATGAACAGTCTAGAAGCTCTATCCACTATAAATAAGAGCATGCGATCAACGTGAAATCATCTCTCTCATTCCATTCGGCTCTTAGCTTAGTTTTCCACTTTTCTCTACACACACTTGAGGGGAAACATTCTGGGGAGGGCACTTTCAGATCTAGTTGTGGTGTAACACCGTCTCTGCGGAAGCGAAGATACAATCATTTACTGTTTTTCGTTTTACATTTCGTATTTCACCGAGTCTTCGCTGTTCGAAGCTCGGTTATGCTTTGTTATTGTTCGCTAGACACTTCGCATTTTGCTATGGATATTTCTATTTGGGTTTCAGTTATGATATTGTTTTTTATTTGTTTGCTTTGGTGGAGATTGTTGGTTGATTTGATTTTGGAGTTTGAATTGATTGGAGATTGTGGTTGATCGGTTGAATCTAGTTGAATCTGTGAAAATCGGAGATGGAAATGGTGCTTTATTGTTGTGGATGGCTTGGATCCGGAGTGGATGAAGCATCCGACGTATAGATCTGTTCGCATTTGCATGGTTGTGATGTTTTGAATTCTGTTTACTTGTTTGCCTCGTCTAGTAGTCATGGATCTGTGCTAGTTTTAGTCGTTTTTTATGTCCATCGGTTTAATTTCGTTAGCCCATGTTTCAATCTTTATTTGCTCTGTTTTTCATCGGTTGTTTCGTGATAAAAATTAGAGAAGATGATGTCGCTGTTAGTTAGTCCTTAGGTTAGTTAATTTGCAGCTTTTTCAGTCGTACTATGCCATTTTGGGGAAATGGTCCCCACGTTTCGCTTTTCGTCTGTCTAGGCTAGCTCAGGAAGTCGTTTACCCAGTTAAGTAATCCTTTTAATTGCTTTTAGTCATTATTCATGTCCCTGCCTAGATCTAGCTGTTAGAGTAGAATATTTCATTTACCCAGTCTAGGAATTAAAGCTCAACCCCAAAAATTGCGTGGCAGCAGCCAAAAATAGTTTCCAGGTCTTTGAACATGTTTTCTTACACATCCGTCTCTGTGGATTCGATCTTTGCTTCCCTGTACTAATCTCTTTAGCTATAGCGGGTTGAGGGTTTTGAAGGGCGAAGGAAGTGATTGTGTGTCCAACGACAAGTTACCCAAGATTCTCTGAGTTCCTAGACCCGGTGTCTAGTGGATTCTCTGGATCGGGAGATTTTATTTTAAACACATCTCGCTTACTCTTCGACTCACTCTTCAATCGTGTGCTGGGTGAGTCCAGTTTGATAATATCCTCCAGAGGTGTTCGAAAAAGGTTTTATTATCCAGAAACTCGGCCGGTTGGAATTTATTCCAGAATAATAAATAAAGATTTTGAACTAGACAACTCTTGGAAAAAGATATTAATTAATTAAAGTCAAATAGCAGACTTAAATTAATTAATGGATATATATATCTTAAACACGGGAAATAATAAATTAAAGAGGTAAAGCTCGGGATTACTCGTAATTTGGGATTGGACGGGCAGTCAATATTATTATTCTATAGTGGATGATAATAATATTCTTTTTGGGCTTATATTAAATTGGGTCTTAATTTAATTAGTAAGAGACCAACAGGTTTGGCCCAAGTCCAACCTCCATGGATCTCTAATCTGGCTCATAATAACTCTATATAAAAGGAGAATAAATAGAAGACTAATTCAATTGATTTTAATCATAAACTTTGGTGCTCCCTCTTTGGGAGTGGACGAAAAATCTATTTTTCACGTGACCGATATTCTGTCTTCTTTCTAGTCAAGTCCTTTTGATTCTAACAAGCTTTTCTGATCAGATTCTGAGTTCGGGATACAAATTAGAAGGTTCGTGGTTGAGTACGAAGAACATCACGTGGAGAAGACGCAAGCAATCGACGATTCTTTGGAGAATCAGATCGGTAATTCTAAACCGTAGAAATTCATGAATTAGGGTTTTGATTCCTTATTTGTGAATTATATGTGTTCTAGCATGCAATTCAATGTTTAGCATGTGATCAATTAATCCCATAATATGTCAAATAGATCCATATGTATGATTTATTTGTGAATGCATGACTTCCGTTGTGCAAGGGGTACCAAAACCCAGCAGCTTAGCCGTATCGGAGGCGTGTAAGTATTATAATTTCCATGGAATATATTGATAGGTTCTACATCACATAAATAGTGATTTAATTAGCAGACTGACAAGAGAAGGGATTTCATTATAACATAGAAAATCCGACTCAATAATCATCATATGCAAATACTACACTTGTGCTGCAAGAATGTATATGTAGGCCGGCATTTTTTATAGAGCCTGAATCTCCACATTATTTCTATAGACCTGCAAAAGAAGAAAAAACAACCATAAGTTATGAAGAATCACAACCACTCAAACTCGGGTCCTCTTTTACGCTGTTCGTTTTCATTGGAGTTGAGTAAAAAAATTATTAATATATACACAAGAAACAAAATGACTTGGTTCCTTACCATTTCAAATAATAACCTAAAAAGCAAGTTCCTCCTCAATAGAGACTCATGTAATCCCTATGTTCTAGCAACTTGCTCATGCTTAAAAAACGAAGGACAAGTAGGGACTTTGTTAAGTAAAATTGTCTATATTGACTTCAAATTTTAGAATAACAAACCAACATATCCTTCCTCTTTCTCCTTTCCTTGGCTTTTCATGGTTTTCTGTTGCGCATCTAAGGCCTGTCTTCCTCCATTGTCTCAACCAATTTTTGTAAATAAAAAAATGGATGTTACAGTTAATAGAAAAGTAGTATACAAAATTAATTTTGAGTGGCAGAACCTAGGCCCCGATTCACTCTTTTCCCAGTCACACACTCCAACTCTACTAGCACTTCTCCCACCTAACAAGACTATGAATTAAGCTCCATGAAGTGGAGATCGAGAGATAGAGAAGACGAAAATTTGGGAGAAAAGAATATTATTTTCTGATATATTTACAAGACAGAGAAAACCATCACCTTATATACTAAGGGTGTATGGTGTAGGTACATCAAGAGTATACAATAAAAACTCCCAAAAATGAGTAACAAATGAAACCTAATTAAGTGACAGTTGGCTCAAGTATCAGAAAGTATATGACTCTATATTTTTCATGCCTTATTCTAATAGGCCCCCTCAAGATGGACTATAAACGGTTGTGAAGTCCATCTTGGACAGCAAATTTTGAAAAGGAGAAGCAGCCAAGGGCTTAGTGAAGATATCAGCAAGCTGTAGAGTGTTGCTAACATGGACTGTTCTGATCACACCCTCAAGTATCTTGTCCCGAACTGTATGACAATCAACCTCTATATGCTTAGTATGTTCATGGAAAACAGGGTTGGAATTAATATGAACTGCCGCCTGGCTATCACAATATAGAGGAACTGACTTGGTCACCTCCAATCCAAAGTCCTTGAGTAAAGCAACAATCCACACCACTTCACAACAAGCAAGGGCCATCGCCCTATATTCTGCCTCCGCTGAAGATCTGGAGACTGTATGTTGCTTCTTCGAACGCCAAGAAATCAGAGAAGTGCCAAGAAACAAGCAAAAACCAGATATTGATCTTCTTGTATCAGGGCAAGCTGCCCAATCCGCATCAGAAAAAATGCTCAAATGTGGATCTGCCTTAGCAGAGTAGAAAAGACCGTGGCCCAAAGTACCTTTCAGATATCTTAGAACTCTCTCACTAGCAAGCATGTGCTCCGAGCACGGTTTTGACAGAAATTGACTAAGCTTGTTTACAGCAAAGGTGATGTCAGGTCGTGTGATACAAAGATACACAAGGCGGCCTATCAATCTTCTATAAGGAGTGGGATCTGGAAGTGGATCCCCTGCATCTTGATGGAGAGACTTGGTAGAATCCATGGGTGTAGAAGATGGCTTGCAGCCAAGTAGACCAGCATCCGAGACCAAATCCAAGGCATATTTGTGTTGAGAAAGAAACACACCAGATTGGTTTCTAGCTATCTCAATCCCAAGAAAATACTTAGGGGTGCCCAGATCTTTGAGCTTGAAGTGAGCTTGCAGAAAAATCTTGAACTCAGTAATCAGATCATTCTCACTACTAGCCACCAAAATGTCATCAACATAGATAACCACACCAAAGAACTTCCCATCTGCTGAATATTTATAAAAATAGGAATGGTCAGAAGCAGATTGAATCAGACCAAAACCAGCCAAAACCTGAGAGAACTTTAGGTACCACTGCCTTGAAGCCTGTTTAAGGCCATACAAAGACTTCTTGAGTTTACAAACCAGCTGACCAGATCCAACCGGTGGATTTTCAATAACCAAACCAGGAGGCAGAGTCATATATATCTCCTCCTCTAGATCACCATACAAAAAGGCATTGTTGATGTCAAGATGAGCTAATTTCCAACCTTTTATGGCTGCCAATGCTAACATTAATTTCACTGTGGTGAGTTTTGCAACAGGTGAGAAGGTATCATGAAAATCAACCCCAGCCTGTTGAGTGAAGCCCTTAGCTACCAAACGAGCTTTATACCTTTCTACAGTAGCATCAGCCTTGAACTTGATCTTGTAAACCCATTTACAAGATATAGGAATCTTTCCAGGAGGTAGGAACGTGATCAACCATGTATCGGTCCTAATCAAAGCCTGCAGTTCATCTTGCATAGCTAACACCCACTCTGGATGTTGTGCTGCTTGTTTATAGGTGGATGGTTCAGTAAGAATGGAAAGAAGAATGATGAATTTGAGATAAGGTTGTGACAGCTTGGCTAAAGAAAAATAGTTAGAGATTGGGTATTTTGAGGTGGAAGTTACTGAATTACAAATGTAATCAGAAAGGTGTGTAGGAGTGTGTATAATTCTTCCTGATTTTGACTGATACGAAGTAGAGGCAGAATCTGGATTATGGGAAGTATTTTGAGGAATGAGAGTATGGTCAGTATGAGGGGAAGAGGTATTTGGAGGATGAGAAATATCAGTAGGAAAGTGAGATGGTGACTGATGTGCAAGAGGAAATTCTGACTCATGAAATGTCACGTTTCTACTGATAAAAATTTCATGTGTGTCCAGGTTCATGACTTTGTACCCTTTATAGCCAGGAGGGTAACCAAGAAACAAGCATTTTACAGCTCTTGGAGTGAACCTGTGCTTGCTTTTATCCAATGTGGAAGCAAAGCAAAGACACCCAAACACTTTCAGATTGGAGTAAGTAGGATTCTTACTGAAAAGCACTTGGAATGGAGTGAAATTGTCTGGAAGCACAGAAGATGGAGTTCGATTTATGAGGAAAGAAGCAGTGAGTATACACTCCCCCCAAAACTCAATAGAGAGATGTGATTGGAACATTAGGCTTCTGGCTACATTGAGAAGGTGTTGGTGTTTTCTTTCCACTCTTGCATTTTGTTGCGGTGTTTCTACACAAGAATGTTGAGAAATAGTCCCATAGGATGAGAGTAAAGAGGTGAGATTAAACTCTGGGGCATTATCACTACGCATGACCTTGATTTTCTTAGAGAACTGAGTGTGAACAGTTGAGAAAAACTGTGTCATTACTGTATGGACCTCTGATTTTTGTGTGAGGAGAAAAGTCCAGACGAAACGTGAGAAGTCATCCACAATGGTTAGGAAATATCTAAATCCATTGTGTGTAGGAGTGGAGATGGCCCCCATACATCACAATGGATCAAATCAAAAATAGCAGATGACTTGAATTCAGAAATCGGAAAAGGAAGCTTCTTCTGTTTTGCTAGAGGACATATCTGGCAATTTGTGAGCTGAGTGTTTGTAGGAGACAAGAATTTAGACAAAACTTTGAGTTTATTCAGAGAAGGATGGCCCAAACGTTGGTGCCAAACATCAAGACTTACAACTGAGTTAACAGAAACATCATGAGAAATGGCAGATACATTATTCTGAGAAGTAGAAGGAAAACTGCTAACTGCATTACTTGGTGAATCAGGGAACTCAAAGATGTATAAGTTGCCAACACGGTTACCCCTCCCAATCACAGTCCCCAGTATAGCTTCCTGAATTTTGAAGCTATTGTGAGTAAATACAACAGTGCAAGAAGTGTGTTGAGTGAGAGCACTAACAGATATTAGGTTAAATGAGAAGGATGGCACATGAAGAACGGAAGAGAGTGTGATGAGAGAAGTGAGTTGGACAGTACCTAGGTGAGTAACAGGAGCAGTATGGCCATTTGGGAGGTTGACAGATGCATTAGCTATTGGAGAGGAAGAGGAAAAGAGAGATTGATCAAAGCAAACATGGTGAGTTGCTCCTGTATCTAAAATCCAAGTAGAAGATCTAGAGCATGAAGATGAAAAAGAATTTATGCAGGGTGAGAAGAAAACTGTACCAGAAAAATTGTTTAATGGCTGAGAGTGACTGACAGAGATGGAGTTGCTAGCCAAAGAAGTGGAGTTATGGAGGTGTTGGCTCTGCAAAAGACTGATAAGCTGTTGATATTGATCAATACTTGGGAGATTCACAACAGCAGATGCAGCAGATGAAGACAAGGGCAAAGGAGAAGCAGATACTGTCTCCTCCACAAAATTAACAGATTTATGTTGATTAGAGGCTGCATTTCCAAATGAGCAGTAGCTTGAGGTGCCTTTCCTCTGCCTTTGCCAAAACCTGGAGGAAAACCATGTAGGAGAAAACATTTCTCCACAGGATGATTAGTCTTACCACAATGAGAACAGTGGAATTTATTCATGCCTCGGCCATAAGAAGAAGTAGCATTAGCAAACGGCTGCTCACTAGGAACAGGAACAACATGAGCAGGAGTAGATATATGAGAGGAGAAGCTTGTACCATCAATGTGTCGTTGCCTCTCTTCCTGAATGACCAGAGCAAAGACCTTAGACAAAGAGGGAAGAGGAACCATAGATAAGATGTGAGATCGAATCTGAGAAAAAGATGGATTTAATCCAATGAGAAATTGCATGGTGCAGTCATGCTCTTGATGCTCATGCCACCGTGTAGCGCTACCACAATTACAACGACCACAGGTGCACCATGAGATCGGCTGAGTACTTTTGAACTCATCCCAAACAATCCTTAGATTTGTAAAATAACCATTGACATCAGAGGTGCCTTGAGAGAGAGACATCAGCTGTTGTTTCAACTGATAGATCCGAGCAGAATCACCGGTAGAAAATCGATCATTCAGATCTGACCAGATTGAATAAGCATCATCGAGGTACATAACACTCGAGCATATTTGAGGAGAAACAGAGTTGCGTATCCAAGAGATTACCATGCTATTGCAGCGAATCCATGGCTGATAGAGAAGATCTTCACGGCCAGGATGCAAAATCGAACCATCAACAAACACTAGCTTGTTTTTGGCAAGGAGAGCAGTGGTGAAAGATCGACTCCAAGCAGGATAATTAGAACCATTGAGCTGATGCGGAACAAGGATAGCTCCCGGGCTATCACTTGGATGAAGATAGTACGGACTAGATGTGTCCTCAGCTGGTGGAGGACGACCACGATCGCCGCGATTGTTCATCGGAGATCGGGAAGAAGATCGGAAAAATAGAGATGAAAAGGAAAATCAAAGAAAATCAGAGATAAATCGCGGAATAATTTTCACTGATACCATAACAAGACTATGAATTAAGCTCCATGAAGTGGAGATCGAGAGATAGAGAAGACGAAAATTTGGGAGAAAAGAATATTATTTTCTGATATATTTACAAGACAGAGAAAACCATCACCTTATATACTAAGGGTGTATGGTGTAGGTACATCAAGAGCATACAATAAAAACTCCCAAAAATGAGTAACAAATGAAACCTAATTAAGTGACAGTTGGCTCAAGTATCAGAAAGTATATGACTCTATATTTTTCATGCCTTATTCTAATACCACCCCCACCGATCACCTCCTGACCTCCTCCCAGCTCCCTCTGCACAAGCACCGCAAATTATAGCCTATCAGCCACCTGTTCGACGAAATGTCACTCACGTGACGTCATCCGGTACATAAATGAAAAGGGATAAGTTAAGTGAAATGACGTCGTTTTAAGGCTCAAAATACGATGCCGTTTCACTACTTGCCTTTCATGCCACATCGATATCTCGGCGTGTCAAGTCAGCTTAAATTTCATCCAATTCGGACAGATGGGACAATTGCGAATTTTCTAAACTTCGTGATTTGTCATTCAGAACAAACTTCGTAATTTTTCAGAAAATTACCCATTTAGATTTTTATTATTGGTGAGTGAAAATATTAGGACTTGGAACTTAACTTTTTCATATACTCCATTGTATATGAGCAAGTTCTGCCGCTACTAGTACTAGTAGCTATTTGTGAGGAAGAAACTTGCACAAATGCACCTTATCTCTTCTCTTCCTCTTGCAATAGGAAGTAAAACCTTCTGTTATGAACCGTGAGAAATGATCTCTTTCCCGCTCCTACAACTAAAGAATTGACATCATATAGTTAATGCATGAACATGGCATCTGGAAAAGATGCCTGGGAAATTAAACCTTTTCTTATGACAGAAAAAAAAGTAATTATAAAATATTATATATAAGGTATATAAGCTTGTAACCTAATTTTAGTATTTTTTTTCTTTTTCTTACTTTACTTTCTCTTACTTTATTTTGTCTACTTTATTCATTCTCTACTTTTTTCTCTCTCTTATTTTTTTTATCTATTTAGTTATCACACTCAATATCCATTTCTTAAACTCCGTGCCGAAAAGTTTCGCCTCAATTATGAGGGAACAGAGGGAGTACTTTGTAGTCCTTTCATCCTACACCATAAGCGAGCCACTTCTTTTGACACAAGATTCATAGCTTATTTATTATGAAACATCCCAAAAAAAAAATGTGACTCGATGAAGCGGAAAGAGTATTTTATTTTTTAGAATTATTTTTCTGGATATGAAGTGGAGTACTACTTTTTATTAAGACTAGAATAGGACTCTTAATTTTGTCTATATAAATAGAGTTTCTCTGTAATTGTAAATTAACCCATGAATTATATAGAGAAATTAGTGATTTGGTATTGTTTCCAATTTCCATGTAGATATATATCTTGCTTTATTAAACTGTATAAAAGATTTTTGCAATAATAACTTTTATATTTGTAATTGTCTGTATCTTTTTAAGATAGAAATAAAATTACTCTACAGTCTACCTAAGTAATTTATGTTTCAACATATCTTCATTTTCAAAATTATTGACAACTGTATATCGAATTGATTCTAAAACTTGTATTCAAATTCATATTCAAATTCAATTACAAACCAGCCGACCACTTCGATAAAATTGCGAGATTTTATATTTGTATCTTAATCCATACTAAAATAAATTACACCTAAACCAACATTAAAAAATGATTAAAAAGAGATTTTAACTCATACTATTAAAAATGATTACACCTAAAGCAGCCAACATTTAAAAATGCCTCCTCTGTCTAATGCACCAGTATCAAGCACGGACTAAGAGCTAGTTTCATAACAGCTAATTTTGCAAGTTGTAAAATTCAACAGATATACCTATGAAGATTTTATTAACTCACCTTGTCATTTATCTATCCAATTTCTATTTTATGGTTCCACTCCTCAATGACAAAACTCACCTGGCAATTAAATTAACACTATCTACATAGAACAAAACAAATTGTAAATTTCACACAACAAAATTCTGACTTTCTTGCAAGCATATATCACAAAACATTTGTATTAATTCAAAAACAAAAAACAAGTATAACCATAAGAGTTAGATGGCCTCAAGGGCCAACTTTCCGACCATTTTAGCCATGGGAACAGGGCATTTTGTGACCATGTCCAACTTAGTAGGAGCTGAAGCATGTCCAAAGAGTGACAACCCCAACGTAACAAGCTCACCAAGAGAGAGTCTTGAGGAAAGAAAACCATGCCACAAGTGAGGATCAAGCTCAAAGAAAGCATCAAAAAAGCTCCTAGTCCCATTCAAATCAAGCTTCAACAATGTCTCCATCCCAAAATTGTAGAATTCCCTCTGACACCTCCTCTCCAGAGGCCACAGCCCATCCCAAGCCCTCTGATAAAGGGCAGTTCCTCGGATCATCCTGGTGGAGCCGAGGCACTCAGCAATGGCCCTCGCAACCAGAGGGGCGAGCGCCATTGTCTGAGCAACCGTGTAGCCAGTTGCAGGATGCACAACCCCGGAGTTGCCCCCAATTGCCATCACACTCTGGGGCATCCGCGGGAGGGGCCCTCCCATCGGGATCAAGCACTTCTCATCCTCAATCACGGCCCTCACACGTATCCCCAACTGCCTCAGCCTCGCCACCATCCTACTCTTCACCTCTGCATACGACAGCACCGGCCTGCTCACCAGCGACGTCTCCTCAAGAAACACCAACTTGGAATCAAAAGGCATCGCATACAAGAAAGTCGGGAGTTTTGAATTGCTAGCGCGTAGCTGCGGCTCGTTTCCAAGATGAGAGTCCCTCCAATCCATCAACACCATCTTGTCCAAATCAAAGGGGTGTTCATCAACCTCAGCCAAGATGCCATGAGCAATCTGAAACCCGGGATTCCTCGGCTTGTCATACTCGGTAAAAGTACTACCAAAACCACTAGCATCGACAATCAAACTAGCCCTCAATTCAGTGCCATCGTCACACAAAACTGACGACTCAAACTCCTCGTGATTCACCTGCCAAACCTTAGCCGTGTGGAATCTCACACCATGTGTTGCACAATCAGACAACAACCTCAATTTCAAGTCTTTCCTATTGACTCTGCCATAAGCACGGTCCAAATACTTGGTTTTTCGTTCATCGATGTGAACACAAGTCATAGGCCACTTTGCATCCAAACAATCCTCTAATCCCAAGCTCTCAAACTCATCAATCCACACACCGTAATTGTTTGGCCACATGGAAAGAGGGGAAGGGTCGAGGCAGCATACCTTGATCCCGCGGCGGGAAACTTGCTCGGCTAGGCGGAGACCGGCCGGACCGGCGCCGATGACGATGACATCGAATTGGGGGCGATCAGCTTGGTTGAACCAGGGAATGTCGAAATCCAAAGACTCCGGTTTTGATTGGGGCTCCAAATCAAGAAAGCTGTTGAATTTGCTGCTTTGAGCGATTTGGCGATCTTTTGTGCGAAGGGTGTGAGGAATTGGATGCCAAGTCGGAGTCTTTGCTGGAAATGAACATGGGTTTGAAGTGGAGAGCAAGGGAGATGGGGTGAGCTTGAGAAGAGATGCCATTAGAGAGAGAGATGAGATGTCAGGCAAATGAAAAAGGTTCCTCGCCTAAAATCTAAATGCAACAGAATCACAAGAAATGAATGCTGCCAAAATGAACAGAAAGGATCCCACAAATTGACTAAAATTTGGGTTAAAATGGATTCTTAAGTTTGGCTATCCAACGAAATGGTGGGCCATCTTCTATACACCAACCCACATTTAATTATAATAAACATTGTATGCTTCGTCGGTATTTAGTGAACAAATGATGTAGCGATTAGGATCTCAAGTTTTTTATTCTGTGACTATAAATAAATTATATAAATAGCATACAAGGTTATTTGTAAATTCTTTTTTTAAACTAAAACACCCAACTTTAAAGAATCGTTTGCATTGTTGCCGTTTTTTTTTTTCAATATTGAAGAGTAGTTACTCGAATTCAATTCAATATGGGGAAATGAAATTGAAAATTGTTAGTCTCCATAGATACTTGGGAATCGTATACAATTTTGGAATCTACCCATTTAATATGATATTTATGTCACATGTATGACTTTTTTATATGAGTAGAGCTTAACAGGCACATTAGCCCGTCATAATATTAAAAAATTATTAAAATTATGCATAATTAATGTCAAATCATTGAAATTTATGCGGCCAAAGAGTAACAATTTTTTAAAAACTAATATGCCCTCAATTCTAAAATAGTTATGTAGATTACCTATTTAGTAGTACTTAGTAGTAGTATCTATTTGTATTCGACCAATAATCCTTCTCCATTTTTTATATGATGGGAAAATTAATAGAACCAACTCAAAGGCACGATGGAAAAAAAAAAAAAGACTTTCTCCTAATCATTTCCCGATGCCGGCATTTGAAAAACATTTAACCATACACTTTCGTTATGTAATTTAATTATTTTGATCAATTTTAACTATACTAATCTTTAATTATTAGTATAAGATTATTTAGTTACCAAACGTGCACTTATTTCTAATCAAACACGTATTTTAATAATTCGAAATGAGGTACTAAAAATTATTCAAATTATTTAATATGTATTGCATAGTTAATTTTGAAGTCTTAAAAAATATGCTCCTGATATTTCATTTCTATTACTCCATTAGTGATTATTTATGTTTAGCTTCCCCTTCACTTGTTTAAACTAATTTAAATTGTAAAATAACTTGGAATAAAATACATATAAATATAACAATATATTGATACAAACACAATTCAATTTTAATTATACTACATATTAATTTATGGTTTAGTTATAGTGAATAATATAGTTATAACCAAAACACATACTATAATATAATATTAATAATAAGTCAAAATAATTCAGATTTTGATTATTTATTAAATTTTAAATTTTATAACTATTCTTCAATATAAAATATATTTAACCTTGGTATTATATCACAACATACTCACTACTAAGGAAATGTAATGCCACGTGATATCTAAAAAGTAATTTTACTTAAACTATTTACATAATTTTTGAGCATGTGTGTCATCAATTTTTTGCAATAGCTTCATATCTGACATTGTTATGTAGAAAAGCAAAAAAGTTGAATTTGAGTTTGAAGTATGCTTGGAGAAATTTTCTACATGAACAGTAAGATTTGGTGTAAAGATTAGAGATGGTCTAAGTTTAAAAACATAATAAATATATAAGTTATAATTTTATAAGTTCAAAAAAACTCACAAGGTATAAAATGATGTCTGAACAAGTTTTAAAATATTTTGAAAATAAATAAATTGTAGGAGTATGAAATAATATGATTAATAATTTTATAAGTGTGAGACATTATATTTATAGATATTAAAAAGCGTGACACATTAAACTTCTACAAAATTGCAAGGAAGTGTTATAGTTATAAACAAATTCTCAATTTGAGTACTTATGTCCCACAAAATTAAATAATCTTTTATAATGTGTTTAGAGGTGGGATTCAATATCTACTAACAATATTTAATTTTTTTTTTTCTTTTTACCTTTCTGTTACCTTATCAATTGTACATTAAAAATTGTGTCCAACTAAAAGTGCATACTCTTGTGGGGTACGTAGGGGGACTATTATATAAAGAAACTTTCCTTTTTTTTCAATTTACTATTCTTTGTTGAATTATGCTGCAATCAATTTGAACTTAAGTTAACTGGATTAATCCCAAATGATAATTACGAAAAATAATTTTATAATTATAATCAATTTTAACTATACTACTACTACTATTTAATTCTATCAACAGAACTTTTTGTAATTAAAGACATGCAATGCAGTAAGCCGCAACAATCATTTAATCTGCCCATAATTAGATAAATACTATTAATTTATTAATTAAAATTTTAATTTTAACTAATTCTTGGTTCAAAATACAGTTATTCATAATAACATAAGTTACAAATATTATAATTAATAAAATTATTATTTTAATATTTTCAAAGAAGATTATTTCAATATTAAAAATATAATATCATATTTTGATATTATCAATTAATTATGTATATATATGCATAATATTGTAATATTATTTCATATATAAAAATAATTATTAATTATATGTATACTGATTAGTGTATACATTGTAGTATTATGTCACTGTTACTAGAAGTATATTCTATACCGTATACAAATATTGTTTTGTTTTATATTCATTTATTAAGTTACTAAAAAAATTGGACAAAATGAATTTTGATTTTTAAGCAAATTAGTGGAGTATAAAATTAATGAGTCCTTAATTTTTATTAATTCCATCTTTCTTTCACTCGATTATTTTTTTACTATTCTCTTATTAAGTAAATTGATATTCATTTAAATTTTATAATTAATTTAATAATCATGAAATTTAATAAATTTTATATTTAAGTGAACAATTTGATATTCAAATGGTAGATCCATACATAGTTGAAATAATTGGATGTTTTATTGATTTTATATTGAACTGATAATTTCAATTAACCTTAAAGTTGTTTGAAAAAGTACAACTTTTAAAAATAAAATTAAAAACACTATTATTAAGATTATATCATAAAGTATAATATAAATAGAAATAAAGGAATAGTAGTAGTAAAAAAAATAGAGTAACAAATTACGTCTAAAAAAGAATGAAATAAGTGAATTAAAAAGAAGTTACAATTAAAGAGAAAGGGTAATATTGCCAAATGAATTAAGCATTAAATGAGATAAATATTTTATTAATATCTAAAAACACCTATATTTACGGAAGCCAGCCACATTATGGTCACATAGACTTATCTTTTTTTATATTTCTCATTCACTACATCGACTGAAATTTGGAGTCTCTAATATGGATACTTTTTAATTAAATAGTACTATATTTAAATATTATAGCTTTCAAAATTTATTATCATATTGGAGATATTCAAAAAAATTATTTTCATATGATATTTGTAATTATTTATAAATTTATTGATATCTAACTTTATTAAGATTTAACTTTTAGTTCAATAATATCAGGTCAGACAATTGATTTAATCGGCCCAAACAATTGAACCGTGGAGCAATAGCATTGTTGATTTGCTTACCAAACCAATTTTTAAAAAGTTGTTTAAAACTATAGGAATAGATTTATCCGCTATGAATTTTAAAATAGATGTTGCATTAAATAAACAAGAGAAGATATAATAAACACGCCGCACTATCCATTAAAACCTCATGAGGCTCAACTAGACGAATAGTCAATTCAAATTTTAGTGTATGATCTGATGATAATTCATTATTATAATAATAAGAGTAAGTTTTCAAAAATACATAAACATGATACAAACGCAAAGGCCTACCTACTAATGTAAACCGTTGGATTGTCTTTCTGAAAGCTAAAATTCTGAAACCACAGTTTGCTACGGTGTTTTGCTCAAAAGCTTTCTATTTTGATTTTTTTTTATTACTAACTATACCCAGTAACAAATCTTCCACCCAATATTCAAGCATGCTCTCTCTACCTACAGTCTATAAGCATTGCCTATGCAAACATGCACTTGTCCATCTTCATCTATAGCTGACATTAAAAATTAGCTGCATATAAAACTCCCCTATAAAATTATTTGCACATACAATTGAAAGCCTTATATTTCAAACGTTAAAACACATGCATAGCTGATTCCCCAATTATGAAACTCCGCTAAGATATATTTCAACAAGTTCAGTTCCACCATATTCACAAACATGTAGACCTTTTACACTTCATTATGTTCTCTGTTATTTTATAAATACACGCAGCTGAAACGGAAAGAAAAAGGCCACCATTTTATGTAGACACGTGAAAGAGGAAGTAAACTGCATCACTGATATTACCATGCTTGTGCATCACACCACTTTACAGCCACAGCAGCAGAAATCAATTAAAATTATCTGGAAACGGCAGTTTCCATTTGCATTCCGACAGAAGCAATCATAAGGCACATGGAGTTTTTGCTGCCATGGTTTGGATATCAAACAGGAGCACCCAATGTAGAACACAACTGTTCATTTTGATCGGCAAGAAGGTAAAGTGATGCCTCCACATGCAACCGCAATTATGAAGTATAGAAGCAGAACAATCAAACACGTCAGCAAGGCCCTGTGAAGCACACAAGATTTTGAGTCAATAGCCATTGGCCACAGAGTTCAACGATCAATGATACATTTCCAATTTGCTTTTAAACAATTTTAACAATTCAGTCTGCACCTAAAACCTAAAAAAGAAGCGTGTAAATTTTTCAGATGATGGCACCGCAAACTTACAATAGCTTGGCATTCTTCATCCATAGAGCTCTACGAAGGCGCTTTGATTGTTTCCTGAAGTGGAATGCACTATCTTGCATTGTTGCTGTTTTGTCAACAAGAAGTTCAATCTTGTCACCTCTCTCTAGAATCTTCTCAATGTTGTCCACTGTGATTGTACGTACCTGAACCAAAATTAAGGTGTCATGTAAAGAAGTGCAAGAACAAGGATGAGGAGGACTGACGTACGGAACAGAACTAGAAGCATATAAGAATATATCTGTGTCGAACTGGCACATTGTATCGAACTGGGTTCACAAAATTAAGGTGCCATGAGAAGAAGTGCAATAACACAGATGAGGAAGATAAACATGCAGAACTTGAAGCATATAAGAGCTCTTTGGATTCATACGTATATAAATAGAAGCATAATGGAACTTCTCTGAATTCATATATCACTCCTAGAATCCTAGATCACAAACTATTAATATTGGATGACCATAGAAAAAATGCAAACAACATGGTATAGAAAAGAAATTGGGTTATCATTTAGACTAGATAAGTATAGAAGATTAGAAGCTAAATTTCAAACAGCTTGGACATCTGTTTATGTATATTTGACAAGTATTTAGAAATTTTGTGGATCTACCTTGACTACTCCAGCTAATTGTTCTGGATGAACTAACACTTATTTCCCATTAAGAACTTAAAAGAATGAAATCATTTTGCATTGACAACAGACATCTATAGAATTTATACATTCAACCACAAACTATCTAGAAAATGATCGATGAAGAAAGATAAAAAATTGAAGACATAAGTGTAAAAAGAAAACAAAGAAACAAGAACCAATGGTGTTGCTAAACAACTATTAGAAATGGGCCACTCACCCCTTAAAAGGCCTTATAAGGAGGAGGGTTATCCATACTTATATAGATGAGCTAGGATCATCACCAAGTCGATGTGGGACAAGATTTAAGAGTTTTATTAACAACTTTCCACATATAGGCACAAGTACATTTTTTTGCAGAAAAGGAGGAAAAATTGTACTCCATCACAAATATTGTTCTTCCCTAACTGTTTTTTCAGCTAGCAATATAAATTACTTACTGATTCTATATTATGCAGTACAAGATCAAAAAAATCAAATCCATAGCTGGGAAGGAATTAGCAGCAAAGCTACTATCTTTTGAAGCAATTTTATCAATCCAAAAACATCGTAATACCATCACCCATTTTTCTCCATGGCAGGTAGTAGAAATAAGGGCACATAATCATAATTGACTTGAAACAAGGACAACTGGAATATCCAAGTCAAAACGGAACACACTTCAGGACATATCTATCAGAATATACTAGGTGTAGACATATGAATCAAAACCTAAACCTGAATACTTAACGCAGTTAACATTCATAACAAAAATGCAGCTGGCTTTTCTACAACATATTCAAAACACACAAACACCTCATTTACATGGCAATTCAATAACGAAATACAGATACAGAATCTTTGCATATTTTCTTTTATTTATGAAGATAAATACTTGCCTCACTAACTTCTGCTCTAACACGGTTGAGCGTATCCGCACTCGGATTACTGGAGAAAAACTCCATTTGCTGGTGCAACACTCTTGAGAATTCATCATTCATAGCATATGCAGGCGCATAAGGAGCCACTCTCCCATAATTCTTCATAAACCTCATGTGAATATCCTCCAAATATGAGAACGGTATCCTTCCTGGATCAAAGCATTACAATAAGCAACCACCTCTCAAATTAACACAGAATTATAGATGCACATAAACCTCCTCATCACTCCATCGCATACTAAAAATTCAACTAATTCAACGCATCAATTTCATTGATCTACATACAGAAAATCATATAGCCCTGTGCAAATCTACAATACGTCATGACCTAGTGTAGTTCACAAAATTCAGCATCTACAAAACCTTAAAATCGATATGGAAGCCTAATTCACGACCTTAGCAGAGCCAGCGGCGCATTAAACTATGAACCAAAAAAAAAAATCACTCGATTTAGAAACAGAGGCTTACTCCCGAAGGTGTCGTTGGCCATACAGAGAAACGTGATGCCATCAGAGCGGAGGATGTGGAAGATGTAACGATCCTGAGAGAAGCACAGCCGCGACTCGGCCGAATCGGTCTCGCTGAGCTTCTCGAGTATCCGCCGTACCACAGCGCCAGTGTTCCCCGTCACAGCGCTGAACTCCGCCAGCACCGTCGTCCCACGAGCTACCACGCCATACAGAATCGCCATCGCCAAATTCCGACGGAACTCTTAGTTACGCGTTACTCTACTGATTGCTGCGCTCCGACGCAGAAGCAATGAGGATTTCGATCGAGTCAAAAGAGGAAGAAGGTGCGGAGGGTTTTGATACAGTTACAGAGGGCTGTGACGGAGAAATTTTGTTATTTTATTATTTAGATTTAAGATTTTAACCACATTGATTTATGCCATATTTGTAATGAAAAATAATCACTTAAATAAAATGATTAAGCCCGATACAATAAACAATAGGATTGGATAGTATTGATGGGCCTCAGTGAAAAGCCCAACAATTCTATTTATTAGCAATACGAACTTTCATTTCCAGTATAATTTGTGAAAAGGTAATTCAAATTTAATGAAGTACATGTAGTTTTAATATATATAATTAAAATATATAAATATATATTGTCGTTATGGGTCATATTCTAATGCTTATAGCACCCTAATCCAAAATCAAGACCAAATCTCAACCCTTAGATTTTAAAATGAGTAGATGAGATTAAATCTTACGAATCTAAATAAATAGTGGACAAAATATCAACAAAGGGGTAATATCGTCATTATGTTATCATATGATAATTTTCTTGAATGTTTTTTTATATCAACATAGTGTCTTACAAATATCAACAATATGACATGAGAATATCAACACTAGTACAAGAAAATATCAACACATATTTATTGAGATTTTTACATGGTTTTATTGAGATTTTTTGATGTATTTGTTGATAAAAATCTGGTTATCAACATTTACGAAAACTAAAATTAAAAAATATCAAATTTCATCATTCGAACGTCGTCGGAACATATGCAATTGGAATCTCGTTGGGATCCTTATAAAATTATCTTTAATTTGATATATTTTTAGCGAAAAAATAATTTAAATCGAGATAGTTACGTAAATTTAAAGTTTTAATATGATTTTAATGAGAGGGAATTGACATTAATACCCTCTAATTTTATTTATTAATTTTCTTAATTAAAAATATAATCCATGTGGCATTATTTCAACCACTAGATCTTCTAATCTAATGGCTAAAATTTAGTCTTAGTTTGGGATTGCTAATTAGTTAACAATTGATCACTCCCCTTGTCGTTATATACCGGATATGCGGTATATATCCGATGTTAGGTACATACCTCATTTTCGGTATACACCGTATGTTCGATATATCGCGGAATACGAAAATCTATACATTTATCGTATCAAAATCTAACGTTGAGGTATCATACTATAAAAAAAATTGTGGTTACCAAAAATTTGATTTTTTTTTTTTTTTTTTTTTTTTTTTTTTGGTAAGGTAAGTGAATATTTCATTATTTTTACCCAGTTGTATTCAAGACCGTGGATTCCCTAATACTCTAGCTAATTTTTGTCTTCGAATTATGATCGGAATTTGTTTCATTGCTTTCAATATCATGGTTTTTGTGGTACTATTTAGAGTGTTATGTTTCTCAAAAAGTTGGAAATATGTAAACCTTATTTTTATTTGTTCCATATCCATATAAACAAATATAGATAGCACTTTCCCTTTCATAGTTGAATTATTATTTTTTATTTGTGATGTTTGTAATAGTTTAATAGTCCCTATGTTTATAAAAACTAGTCTAATTTTGTTATTTTGGAATGTCTATAAAAATATTTCCTCCGTTCCTAAATAATATGCAAATTGGGTTCGGCATGAGTTTTAACGCAAAATTGATAAAGTAAGAGAAAAGTAATTAAAGTATTATTAATGGGAAATAAGTCTCATCTCATTAGAGAGAAAAGAATTTTCAAAATTGGTGTATTTTCTTGTGGGACTAACTAAAAAGGAAAGAGTGCATATTCTTGTGAGACGAAAGGAGTAGTTCCATTTCTATAAATGGAAAGTCTTTTGTCTCATACTTTACTCACTCTTTCTTCTCTCTCGTATACTTTATCTACTTTTTCTTTATATCTCTCTTACTTAATTTACTTTTTCTCCAAATATCTCTTACTCTACAAAATTTTGGTGATAGTTTTTTTTACATAGATAGAGTTTGGATGACAAATTTTCGGATGAAAAAAATGTTGGATGTTGGTGGTAATACTTTTATGTAAAAAGATTGAGCTTTTATAAAATAGAAATCCAACTTTAAAATACTCCTCCATATCTAATAATTTAATGTCTTAATCTACTTTATTCCCATCTATTTTACATACTAAGAGCATCCCCATCCGTGCTCTTAGCTAAGAGTACGGAAGTAGGTCCGGACCCACTTTTACTCCTTATCCTTAGCTAAGAGCACAACATCCACATTCGTGCTCTTAGCTAAGGACAAGCTCAAAAGTCCTACCATTCTATTATTCAATTTAAATAAAAACATTTCTACAATATTAAATTGCATTAAAAATTTAAAATTACATAATTAAAATCCCAAAAAATAAAAATTACATAATTAAAATCTTAAAAAATAAAAATACATAATTAAAATCCTAGAAAATAAAAAAATGCATAATTAAAATCCTACAAATTAAAAATTACACACGTAGAAAACTAGTCCTCTATCCCCAATTGCCTCTTGAGACCCCGGATCATTTGCTCATGTGTTGCAAGTTGATCCGGAGTCATCTTAGACATATCGTCCAAATAGAGTTGACCCAAGAGGGTCCACAACGTGTTGTTCGAGGGTGGAGGAGGCATAAAGGGAGCGGGGGCGGGGGCGGATGGAGTCGAGGCGCGGCGGCGGGTGGTCGCCTTCTTCTTTCCTTGCGGACGGCGGGAACTGCTCGGGCCAGCGTCGGGGCTACCCAAGTTAGTTCCGGCAAGTTGGGTAGCCACATCATCGAAGGCGCCGTCGGATAGGGCTACCGACCTCGACCGTTTGCTGGAGGAGCTGGAGGAGGATGCTACTATGTCGCCTCTATACTTCGGATGTAGTCGCCCCTCCTGCCAACAATCGAGGTACTTGAACGCTTTGAACTCCATGCGTTGGTAGGTCGCCAAGGCGGCAGTGATGATGTGGAGCTCGCTCGTGCCGTTCCCCGCCGACCGTTCTTCCTGGAGGTAATACCCGTGGAACTTACCGATTGTCTCGTTGCATCTGAAGAGGCAATTGCGCACCATACTATCATTGCGATAGATGGTTCCCCCGGGCCAAGTTTCATTGTAAAGACGAGTGATGCGCCACCAATACGTTTCTCCGGTTTGGTTCGTGCCAACTTCCGGATCTTCGGAGACTGCCAAGTAGGCTTTGAACATCGCCATCATCTCACCTGGAGTGTACGGGGTGCGGGTGCCACGAACAGGAGGAGAAGGAGTAGGAGTAGAGCTGTCGCTCCCTCCCGATCCATTCGGGTGCCCACCCGACCCGGAGGCGTTTTGGCCGTGCACCGGGTACGGACGGTAGCCACCCGGAGCTTGCGAACCTTAGGTTTGAGGAGGGGCCGTAAATTGCATTTCCGGACTAGGGAATGAGTCGGAGTCGAACCAATCGTGGTTCCAACCGCGATTGCCGGAGGGGTGATCGCCGGAGCCGGACATTGTGTAGTGTGGTGGGAATTTAGATGAGAGAATATGAGAAAAAAGATGAGAGAATGTAGATGATAGAATAGATGAGAATGTGATTTTTTTTGTGTTGAAGTGGGGGTATTTATAGATGAAAATGTGAATTTTGGGGAAAAAAATTTGAAAAATAAATTAAAAGTGGGTAGAAAACGGATATAATTTTTTGGAAAGTGGGAAAATATTTTTTTTATTTAAAAACATTTTTTTAAATAAATTTTAAATTTAAAAAAAAAAAAAAAAAAAAAGCGAATCTACCAACGGCTATGCCGTTGGCCAATAAGAAGACGTCACGTAGGGCTGCTCAGCGGCACGGACGGATGGATGCCGTTTTGAGCACCGCTGTGGATACTCTAAACATCTCATTCTTAAATTTCGTGTTGAATTTACACACTAAGGCTGTGTTTGGTAGCTTTGTTTCGCCTAGTTAAGAAAATAATTTGGGTTTATTTGTGTGTTTGGTAGTTATGTTACCAAACATAGTAGCCCGTGTTTTGTATCCGGCCCGCACAAAGCCCAACCAAAATCATATGTTTTAATCATATTTATAACTACCCAAAATCCTATGTTATTTATCATGGAAGCCTAGTTAATTGAGCAAAATACAATTATACCCATCAAAATGTCTAATCCTAAATCAAAACTAAAAAGAACGCAGACACCATTCTCTCTTCACAGCAATAGCGATAGAGAATTCTTCCTCAATCTGCCTCCCTCCATTTCTTCCGGCGACTCGAATTCTTCCGGCGACTCAAAAACTTCCGACGACTACATCTCTCCCGTCGGCAGGAATTTCTGAATCAAGGTTAGGATTTTTGTATAAACAATAATGGACAGCCACTGCATCAACAGTTTCTTCATTCCTAAAACTAACTAAACCAAAGAGCATTTGAATACATAAAGCCTACACTGCATTTGAATACATAAATCAGCAAATTAAATTGGAGAAGAATTTCTGAACAAATAATTAATGTTCAACAAGTTTAAAGCAGTATTTCAATACATAATATTGCATAGTTTGATGACGTGAAGCTATAAATCCAATTAACGCAGGGGTTTGTGATTTGGAAGCAGTAAATCGATAATTTAAAAAATGAAATAAGCCATACTTGTTTTAGACACATATGAACAAAATAACGAAGGGTTTGTGAAATGGAAGAAGCAATCTATAAAACTGCTTAGGGGAGCATTAAATCGACAATTGAAAAATGAAATTAGCACACTTGTTTTAGACGGAAATGAGAAAACTCACCGGGTTCTTTGTGATTAAGAATGAACGATATAATACTGCTCAGAAGCAAAGAACTTGTGGTGATAATCTGGGAGCGGCTAGGGAAACATGTGATAGTTTAGTAATTAAATTATATTAATGAGGATAATTTTGGCAATCATAATTTTAATCCTTGCTTATGACTTGTTGTACCAAAGACTACAATAAGATAACTCAAAATTATCTTAATCTACCAAACACCCAATATATGTAAATTAACTAATCGAAACTATGATTACTATCATAATGGTATCATGTGTAGTCGAAACATGACATAGCTACCGAACAAGCCCTAAATATCTCATTCTTAAATTCTTGAACGATTTGAACATTAAATATTCTTATACATTAAACATTAAAAAAAATTTATCTACATAAACTAATAATTCTTTTAATGTTATATTCTTTACTATAATTGTTAATTATAATTATATAATTTTATCATTCTCTAAATTTTAATAATACTTTACTTGTCACTAATATTTTTATTTCCATATAAGGTTCATTATTTACTATAAATAATTATTTTTATAGTATATATTTAATTTATATACTCTATTAATATTAATGAATATTCTTATCTAAAACTAAGTAATGATTCGTATTTAATTATAATATTATTTTACCACATAAATATTTTTGAATTAATATGAACTTTATTTATTTTAACAAATGAAATATTAGTTTTTTTATCCACACTAATTAATAATTTATATATTTGATATTTACTGAATTTATATTATTATATAGAACTAATTATCTATAAGGTTTAATGTTTTGTGATATATTATTAAGTGTATTTTATAATTTACTAAATTTAATAATCCATCCGTTCTTTTATAGTTGAGTCATTTTTCTATTTCGAAAAGTTCCTTCATAGTTGAGGCATTTCCATATATAGTAACATTTTTCTCTTTCTTAGTTTACTCTAGCTCTTACTTTATTATCTCTACTGTATTCACTTTTTACTTTATTCTCTCTCTTAATATTTTATCTATTTGTTTAACACACTCAACATCCCTTCTTAAACCCCCTGCCGAAAAGTTTAACCCCAACTGTGAGGGAACAGAGAGAGTATATTTTTTGTATTATACTCCTTCCGTCCCATAAAAATAAGTGCAATGGGTATGACACGAGAATTTAAAAAAAAATGGTAAAATAAGAGAGAGGAGAAGAATGGTAGTTGAAATAGTGTTAGTGGATAGTGGGACCTATATTATTAAATTGATATAATTTTCCAAAAATGGAATGCACTTTTTTTTGTGGGACAGACAAAAATGGAAAGTGCACATATTTTATGGGACGAAGAGAGTATATATTTAATTATGTATATTTGTAACAGTAAAATGGTTCAACTAATTGGTTTAGAGCATCTCCAATGCACACATTTCGTGCCTCAACTGTAAATAAAAATAATATTGTTTGCATTAGTGTTGTAGACAAAAATATAATATGAAAAAAATAAATCTTTCAAAAATTTGGTGATATTAAGCGCTAATGCCCATAAAAAAATGAGTAAGGGAAGAGTTGATACCATGGGCATGGAAGTAGTGAGATCTTCTTTAATAGCTCTATATTCATTCATTTTCCACTTAGTCTTTCTTCCGGTGGGCGCCTTCCCCTTGTAGAACACCATGCTCTTCTTCACGCCGATCACCTTGTTCTCCGACGAGTACACATAGCTCGGCGACCCTGTCGCTTTCCAGTAGCCGGAGGCGGTGGTGCGGCTGGGACGCCCCCCACGCACCTCCCTCTCCTGTCGTGGCATGAAGAAGAACCACTGCTCCATGTCACCATGGCATAGCTCCCCGCAATGTGCTGCAAAATTAACAATAGTACAATTTTTTTTTAAAAAAATAACGAAATGTTGCGATGATGTCATTGAATTAAATGTACATGGGAGTTGCCACGGATCAAGGCGGTAGATGTCGAGGATTGGTATGACGCGGTGAATGTTGCTGGTTTCATCATCTTCTAATTTAAGCTTGTGGTGAAGATAGAATGAGATGAGCTCTTCTTCTGTTGGGAAAAATCGAAATCCTGTGGCCAATTCTTCCATATTTGTGTTTTATTTTTTATTTTTTTTGCTGATTTGGTATGTTGGGAGTTGCCTGTATGAGAATGAGATGGTTATTAAATAGGTGAGATTATTACCGTGTTAAATTGGAAAATAAGGTGATAGTGAATCTTGCCACGCGGTGTGGGAGAGAAAATATAGATACTGCTGTCCCATCATATTTTTAGATTTAAATTTGCAAGAATTTGGTTTTGGTAAATAATGAATCGGTCAACGTAGGTTATCTCCTACGGCGCCCTTCCCGTTCGCCCGTCGGGGACGGGCGACCCGACGGGCGCCATAGTGGGCGGGAAGGGCGCCCACGCCCGTCCCGAGTGCCCCTGCGATGAGCTCGCCCCTCCCGTCGACGGAGCGAGTGGGACTGGCGCCACTGTGGCGAAGGTCGCCCGTCCCAACTCGGACGTCCGACATATTTTTTTTTTTTTTTTTTTTTTTTTTTAAACTCTATAAATAGGGCTCCTCCAACGTCATTTCATTCACAGCACTTGTGTTGACAAGTTTCTCTCTCTAACCTCTTTTTTCAATTATCTATAATGGCGAGTAGTCGTGCGGGTGGTAGTGGCGGAGGCGCTAGTGATAGTGATGGCTTTAGCGATGATGAATTGGATCTCGCTCGCAGTGCAAGCGGCGATTGATCGACGGATCCTTTCGGATGCATCGTCCTCACGAAATGTACGGCCGCAATCGGCAACCGGCGTACGGGGGCCCCGACATGTTCGACAGGCCCCTCCACATGGGAATCTTCGCCGTCCGGTCGTTTGGGGTTTTACGGGCGTTAGAGCGATATTCGGGATCGATCTTCGACGTCCGGGCCCGAAGACGCAGCTGATTAATAGCAGGGTCGGTGCACGGTTCCCCGGGATGTTCAAGACGATCGTGTAGCCTTTGGGGTGGAGGAACCGCCGTCCTTGGAAGGGGATACCCTTCCGCTTCAAGCCAAGCATCCACGTTGATCCTTGAAGGCGTGGACACCGGGGGTGGATATGGCTACATTTTGGAGTAGCCGGCGAACAACGGCCTCAACGCCCTCCACGTCGCCCTTTTCAACGATAAGGGGCAATGGCATTGGGCCCGCCATCTTCATGCTAACGGCAACCGGCCAACATGGATACTATTTGGCGGGTGGGATATACCCAAACCGCCCGTCCTCTAAACGATGGGGAAAATGCCTTAACCGCTAAAAAAATGTTTTACTGCAACAGCCAATATCAATTAGGCCTGTCAAATTGGGTATCTGCGGATACCCGATCCAAAAATTTCAGGTACCCGATCCCGAATTTCCCAAAATCTAATACCCGATACCCGATCCGAAAATAATTTCGGGTACCCAAATACCCGACTCGGATATCCAGTCCCGAAAAATCGGGTATCCAGTCCCGATTGTGGATTTTTAAAATATTTTTTTAAGAAAATTAACTACAAAATTTTAGAAATATAAACTTTTAGTTTGAATTTAATACAAACTTGAAGTAGTTCGAGTTTTAAGATGAAAAAAAAACTACTACAAATTATTAGAAATAAAAAATTCATAAGTTATAATTTCATAATATAACAATAAAACGATTTCATTTTGGACAAATAAACTTAATTATATTTTGAATATTGATCTAAACGACGTTAACTTATTCAAAATGTATTTTTATTGTCTTACTATCACACTTGATTTTGTCATATTAATTTCAGTTTTAATCATCATAGGACAGATGCCAAAGGTTGAAAAATTACTACTCCGCATTTTTATTCTAATTCGGAAGGTTATGAATTAATCAGAAGACAATAAAAAAAAAATACTTAAATGACAACTATTACTTTATAAATCATGTTGCTTATTACAATATTATTGAGATGAGAAATTATAGGAGTCTGTATCAATATAGTCAAGCAGAAATTCAAATTTACATTTTTTCAAATAATAATAAAATAGATACATAATTTTTTAAATTTAAAAGAAATTAAAAAAATCGGATAATTCGGATAATTTGGATATACCCGATCGGATATCGGGTTACCCGATACCCAATAATCCAAAAATCTTATACCCGAACCCGATCCCGAAACCCGAAAAATCGGGTATCGGGTATCCAATCACCTGATATTTCGGGTTTGGATATCGGGTATCCAATTCCCGATATCCATTTTGACACCCCTAATCAATGTTATTTATTTGGAATATTGGCATATAATATCACGAAACTTTTAAAAAATTGGATTTTTCCCATAAACTTTAAAATTGACAAATAATATCACAAACTTTACCCCTAGTTTGTTTTTTTCCCACCAATGAAAAAATTCTCACAAATAATATTATGATACGAATTTGTTTTCGTAATTTCTCGACAACAATTTTGAGAGCTTCAAGTTTTTCAATCTTTGAAAATAGTTTTTCTTGAAGCACACCCTACAAAATTGTTCTTCAATCTATTAAATAACATGAATTTTTTCATTCATGGGAAAAAACAAACCGGGGGTAAAGTTCGTGATATTATTTGTCAATTTTAAAGTTCGTGAGAAAAACCCAACTTTTTGAAAGTTTCGTGATATTACATGCCAATGTCCCTATTTATTTTTATGGAATATTGGTCTCTAAAATTATAAATTTTGATCAAATTCTGGTATTTATCATAAATTTGAAAATTGGACTAAAATATCACAAACTTTACTTTCCGTATGTTATTTTCAAAACTGATCCAAATAAGATATTTTCGGTAAAAACTTAATCTACGTCGGCAACCACGCAACGTTTATGATATTTTATATACCACTTATTAAGTCCGTGACAAGTAGGATAAAAACCCACGTAGAAAGATACATTAATTTAGTTGTGCCACGTATGATTAAAAAAAAAGGCACATACATTAGTAGGATATGAAGATTGATAGACCAAAATATGTAAAGTTTGTAATATTTTAAATCAATTTCAAAATTTGTTAATGCCAAAATTTAGCCAAAGTTTATAATTTTAAAGATCAATACACTATTTATTTTTTGTATGATTGAATTTTTTGCCAACAGTTATATACTAGTTATATATATAAAAAACAATAGGGCTATATTTGTTGCATAATTTTTTGTCAAATTCTCATCAAAATTATACTACTCAATATTAAATCAACAAATATCCATTTATCAAAGTTTCTTTCATCCGGGTAATATTTTTTCCTTATTTTCATTAGACGATGTTTTTAAGCGATGAAAAAGATGAACTGATGTGCTAAGGAATGTATGTGTGCATATATATATATATATATTAAGGGATATTGGCATCTAATATCACGAAATTTTCAAAAAGTTAGATTTTTCTCACGAACTTTACCTCCAGTTTGTTTTTTCCCATGAATAAAAAAATTCCCCCAAATAATATTATGATACGGATTTGTTTTCGTAATTTCTCGACAACAATTTTGAGAGCTTCAAGTTTTTCAATCTTTGAAGATAGTTTTTCTTGAAGCATACCCTCTAAAATTGTTCTTTAATCTATTAAAATAACATGAATTTTTTTATTCGTGGGAATAAACAAACTGAGGGTAAAGTTCGTAATATTATTTGTCAATTTTAAAGTTCGTGAGAAAAATCCAACTTTTTGAAAGTTTCGTGATATTAGATGTCAATATCCCATATATTAAACATATGTAAACTTTTCTTTATAATATCACTTTTTCAATGGGTTTAGAGTTTAGACTAATTGTCACTTTCTATTTGCGAAGAAAATAAGTACACGACGAAACACACAAACACAGCATTTATGTTAATTAATTGTATATTTAATTAGACTTTTTTCAGATCCAGTACTTGGACAGTTGGACTTATAAAACGAGAATTGATTATCCAAGGTTACTAATTAGTCATCATTGCAGGATAAGTTTAGTTCAAAATCCACTCGTTTGTAGCTACTTAATCGATTGTCAACCATTATGGTTGAACTTGGTGAGGTCCGCAATGACGAGTACATCACATAATCGCAAAATTTGATTTAGAGAAGCATGCAATTTACGTAAACCTAAGGGATCATTTATTTATCGAGAAAATTATGTTATTGGGAATTATAATTCTTGGGAATAAAATCTAAGAAATGGAGTATGATTTATGATAAATTAAATTTTTATGTTTGGAAATATTATGAAAAAATTAAGGATTTTAAACTTATATTAATTTATTAAACTTAATTAATTGATTGACATAATAATTGAATTAACTAATTAACATAATAATAGAAATAAGATTTTTCAATTTAAAAATAAATTAATAAAATACAAATTAAATTAGTCGAACTATAACTTTTATATTATTTTAAAATTTGGTTAATAAGTTACCGATCGATAATCATACGGTATTGTGATTCATAATTTTAATAATTACATTAATATTTATTTAATAATTTATCAATTGATGATAAATAATAAATATAGTAACTATTATTACAATTATAGTTACAGTTATTTATTTTTATTATCACTATTAAGTAGTATCAAAAAAATTAAATTATAGATTTTCTTAATTAATAGTGGTAGTAATTTATAACAAATTAATAATAATAATAATAATAATAATAATAATAATTTTTATTCAGTATTCATAATTATTATAATTACATTTTTTTATCTTAATAAATTATTAAAACAATAATAACAATTAAATTCCGCATATGATCATGATGTCAATATAGTATACTAAATATATCAACATAAGGATATGTATGTCAATATAATTTAATATTAACATTACATATGTATTATATTAATTTATTATGCTTGAATTATTGATATCAACTGTATCGTCGAAATATGTGAAAACGACTCAATATGCAATTAGGATATCATTAAGTAAAATATTTTTCGGATGATTACCTTTAGTTTAATACTCCATGTGTTAGTGAATTTTTTAAATCGAGATAGTTATATGAATTCAAAATAAATAATGCAAAACATAGAGGTATAAATTTTTTGTCAAGATTTTGAAAAGGCTTTTCAAGCCAACTTAAAAAGCAAGCCAGTTAACATTCATATCTCTGCAATAATATTTTGTTCTTCGTTTTGATACTCTGGGGAATAGCTACGTAGATAGTAAATATTTTAGGTTGAAATTATCCAAATAGTTAAAGATCATGTTAAATTATTTAGTTTTGGATAGCTAAATTATAACTAATTAGTTAGTACTTTTTTAGGTGTATATATTAGATCAGGGGTGTGGTCAATTGCTAACTTTCTTAAGTTGCTAACTTGTTAACCCATCAACGCAATGTATTAAAAATGTCAACACATGATTTTATTGAACTTCAATATAATGTGTTGATATTATGTGTTGACATTTTAATGTCACCGTATTGACTTTTTAATACACTGCATTGATGAGTTAGCAGAGTTAGCAACTTAAATAGGTAGCAATATAACGCACACGATCAGATCAATTATGTAAATAACTTAATTTTTTGTTTGATAAAATATTAATTTGTATTTATGTTTTAATTGTGAATGGATAATATTAATTAATAGAAAATCAATAATTACCAAATTATTACCTATGAATATGAGAGAAGGATTTTCTTTATTTAGAAGTTAAAATATTAAACTTGCTGCTCCACAATTCGCTTTAGATGAGGGTAAATGTTTGAGTTAGGTAATCTAGTTTTATTTAGTGCTTAATTATTTAATCGAAGATAATTAGGTAAACTATTTATTTAAAGTCATGTTTTTGTAGATTTGAACTCAAGATCTTGGTCTTGGAATTAACCACTTTACTAATAGGTCAACTCACATAATAACTCTTTCTCTTCGCTGTATTTCCTAAATAAACATGTTCAACTTTGTGGTTGATTAGGTTCACTAATTAACTTGTTATAGATTAAAAACTCTTTTAGTTTAGTAATTTTATATTCATACTTACACTGATGACTGGACGACTTGATCGGTTGATCCAAAATATCATGTATATTAACATGCACTGAATACCAAAATTACGTAAATAAATCTTTATATAGATTAAATGATAAAAGATGTGCATTTCAAAATATGAAGAATAGAAAATAAGTGCTATGATGCGATTGTATTTAATTTTAATTATTTGAATATTATAGTTTAATTTTTATAATATTGTTTATATTTAAATAGTATATTATTTTTAAAAGTTCTTTTTTTCAATTTTAAAATTTAAAATCTTAGCTGGAGTGCTGGACGTCCAAATAATTTACCGTTAAATATATACCGTCTTCGTTCTAATTCAAAACATCAAGAAATAAAAAAAACACATACGAATATTAAGTCAAGTAGTCAATAGAAAGAGTCATGCTGCAGTCTATAGATAAGTTAAAGAGTCATGTATATAACTTCAATATTGGTTCATAAAATTAATAAGAAAAATGAAAAAAAAAAAAAAGGAAATTGAATGCCACAACTATAATAAAACCAATTGAAAAGAGGGATAATAAGACGCGACTTATTCAACGACGACAGTCATAAAGTACACCTTTCGTTGCATAAAGTACATGCTCCACACTATTGCTTGTGATTCATTATTGTGGCTCCCATTTTCTCATAGAATTGATAATTGTTTGTTCAGAGACTAACATGCATGAAATAAGATGTTTTCCATTTACCGACATCATAATCCTACATATCACACAAGCCACACCATATCACACGTACGTACTACCACTTCTTCAAATCCTTGACTATTGGTTGAAATAAAGATAACTTGCCAATTAAGATTGTAGAAGGAATGTAATAATAGTAGTCTTCGTCCTAAGTTATTTACATTGTATTTTATTTTAGGTCATTCCATTTTACCACTTTGGATTATCCACAATTAAAGAACCATGTACTTTTTTCATGACTCAATAGACTCCACTTTCCACTAATTTTTACACATATAATCCATTATAAAACTAATAAGAGTATTAAAAATGGATCCAACTATTTACTTTTCTTCACAAAATTAAACAATTTCTTAAAATCTATGTCAAGTCAAAATGACTATTTAAATGATGGACGAAGTGACTATTAACACTGAGGATACACAAATGAATGGTTTGATCACTTGATGGATGCGAGTGATGTTTCTTTGTGTTTTAGATCCTTCGGGATCATTTCTTGTGTTACTAACAACGCTTCTTTAAGTGTGCAGGATTATTGAAGAAGATGAAGACTCAAGTTCTGTGTTGCACTTGAATTTAGTCTAGGATTCTTCAATTGTAACCTCTTGTACAAGATTAGTGTGTAATTTTAGTATCACTCTTGTATTGGCTTGTATCTCTGAGATTAGCCATCTCAGACCCAATTAATAAAAAGAGGTTCCGGTAATTAGTGAATCCTAAGTGATCTGATCCCTACCATTATTATAATTTTGTATTTGTAATGATTGATTATTGTAGGATGAAGTGTGGGATTATAACTTAAACACAAATGATATAGTTTTTTTCTTCTTATTATTATACAAAAAATGCACAAAATTAAATATAAAAACATCAATTACTATAGTTTTAATGGGTATGTTTGAAATATGATATTGTAGATTGAAGTTTGATAAAAAAAAACAAAATCAACCCAATTTTAAGGTCGTAAAATAAATCTGATATCACGTCCCTAATAGTGTAAGTTAAATATTTAATTAAATTAAATTATTGATTTTAATCATGCCTTATTAGTTATTAATTCAACTAAAAGCGTCCAAATTATAGGACACTCAATGTAGCATGTCATTTCATTGTAAATGTGTATAATCTGGGCCTTATTTATTTTCAGTAGGAGAAGCAGCATTTGAATTAGCAGTTTATTTGGGCCTCTCCAAAAGAGTATACTTCAATACCCGGCAATTTGGCCCATACTATGTAAAAAATAGATATAAATAAAACTTCCACTATAGTCTATCCCTTATAATTTGTAACTATTTGATCCGACACAGATTTTAAGAAATGTAATAGAAAATAGGTTTAAAAAGTTAATGACATGTGGGTAGTACTTTTATATAGTTTTATAATAAAATGTGGATGAGAATAAGTTAGTAGAATATGGAGTTCACTACCAAAAATGATAAAAGTGAAAGGTGATAAATTTTTAGGGACAAACGAAAATGGAAATAAGTAATAAATTTTCAGGGACGGAGGAAGTACATCGTAATGTTATTTGTGGTTTAGTCCGGAGTGGACATTAAAGTAAATCGAACCCTTCTATGATTTTCGTTTTATTTTATTTTTTTCTGAAACTTGGGTTGTAATTTTTACTATATAATTATAAATAACCATTGAACTACAATTTTCAATTTTCTATTTATTTTTTATCTTAATTTTACTAATTTGTCATTAGCCACAATTTAAAGCTAAGGTTGGAGACAATATCGAGAAACAACATAAAAAATTGTAGTAGAAGAAAGAATTGAAGAAGCAAACCACTTTATAAAAGCAGCTACAAACGTCCTACCAGCACAGAAACTTATTGATCATATCTATAACACACAATCAAACACACTCGTCTTTCTCTGACTCAAGCACTTAAATAAACAAACATATGAAAACAACAAACAAACCTGTGTTTCCTTGTCTTAATTATGACAAACACACTAATAATAGTAATTAATTAAGGAATCCCAATTATTGGGATAAATGGGACGTAATAGCTAGATGGTGCTAGACCCCACTCTCTTGGCAAGGGCACATCCACAGTCTTGGAGGAATCAAATCCATTGTCTTTGCCTCCACACCTCCCCTTTGCAGGGCATGCTTTGTAGAAGGTGAGGGGTGTGGCGGTAGTGAAATGGCCTCCCTTTTCCTTGGCACTGGTAATTGCAACGACGGAGTCCTTATTAGATATGTAGAGCTGGTGGGGCCCTCCCATGATCTTGGCCATGCAGTTGGAGGGAGTTGCGGTGGCCGTCTCTGTCCCGTCCGATGGAAGGTCCGTCGTGAAGACGCCGTCTTCCTCGGTGTAGGCCATGGCCAGCTTCTTCACTTTGTCACATTTCACCAAAACTTGAAGTCCTAGTTAATTAGACCAAGAGAGAAAAATAATTACTAAAATGTATGGTTAGTTAATTAACAATAACATAGTTGGTGTTGTCATGTGAAATATAAGAAGTCGCACATCAATCAAGTATAATGACCGTTTTAGTATATTTGTGCCCACTTTAAGCACTTTTTTTATGATGATAGGAATTAGGAGTGTGATAGTAGTAAATTTCATTGTTTATAGAAAACGAAATAAAAATAGATGAACGAATGAATATTAGCAGAAAATTAATGAAGAACCTGAGAGATCGGAGTTGAGAGGGCAGTCGAGACAACGGACCGAGCCCTGGAGGGGTTGAGGTTTGACGAGAGCAACAGCGAGGAAGAATGTGAGTAGAAAAGCAAAAGCTGGAGTGATCGACATTGTTGAAGGAGAAGTGTTATAATGTGAGTAGTAAACAGAAGTGGAAATAGGGTTCATATAAATATAGGAAAGCACACTAAATGAAGGGGCCAAGTGCATGAGTAGGTTGTTGATATCAATAAATATATGCAGTACACCACAACCAGTCATTCCCTTCCCCAATTTATTGTACCATCCATTTTTTCAACTCTCCTGTGCATATCATGTGTGTTGCTTTTTCTTTCTAATTTCACTTCAAATTACATAACACTCTATTTTTCTCCCATCTATTTTCATATACACACATGCAACATCCACTAAAAATTACTCCTTATTGCATATAAATACAAATTATGCATGCATAAACATGTTAAATTCCGTAGAATAAACGAATAATTCACCACCAATGGCATTTTCTTAAATATGAAATCTATTATGTTTATGCTTATGCATGCATATACATTAGTAATACAAAATGTTTGATGCCTACATGAATTATAAAAAATGTTTTATTCGTGTTTAATTTAATACATTTTGTCATATGTGTTTGGATACCGTTAACTCTTTACTTACATGTTGTACAAAACATGAAACAGTAATGAAATTTTTTGGTACTAATATAAAGTAATGAAAAACTTTTTGTACGAACTTGAAACAATAGTAAAGCGTTTTGTACTATACATAGACAAATTAAGAGTTAACGATATCCAAACAAAAATAACGGAACATACGAAAATAAATATGAATGAAATTTATAATTAAACTTTAAACATTTTGTATCAATATGAAACAAATGTGAAATACACTAAATTATTATCATGGTTAATATTTACATGCATAGGTAGCTCGATTTATCGTCGAAATTCGATTGTTATCTTTCAAGGTTTATTTTAAACTTTATTGATGTACATATATATGCTGGTAATGTGTACATAAAGGTAGTGGGAGTGATCAATTGCTAACTGATCATTTAATTGCTAAGTACAACTAATTTAAGGCCATAGGATTTTAGAAAACGTGTGGTCTACAATTTGTCACGTGTAATTTTTATTTTTATTAATTAAATCGAAAAAGATAAAAAAAAAAAAAAACTCCAAATTAGGGTTTTGGATGAAAATGTCAATAGAGTGTTCCGAAAATATCAACTCAATGCTTTGAGAATGTCAACACAATGTTTTAAGAATGTTAACCCGTTGCTTATATTGACATTCTACCTGTATTATATTGACATATTTTATATAGTATGTTGACATTTCTGCAGACTTGTACGAAAAAATTAAAAAAATTTTAATTTTTTTTTCAAATTTTGACGTCGGAACATATGCATGTATGATATCGTTGGAATCCTTATGAAATTATCTTTAATTTGATATATGTTATATGAATTTAAAGTTTTGGGATTTCTTTTAAAAGTTAGTTATAACTAAACATGTAGTTAATTGACATTAATACCCCTATTGATATTTTTTGGAACTAATCCTATGGCCTTATTGACATTTTTCGTATTGACATTTAGGGATTAATGCTCTAAGCCCTTAATTTAAATATCTAATGGTTATTATTTAGTTAACACTCCCCTAAAGTAGTACTCCCTCGGTTTCGCCATAGTTGAGGCGAAACTTTTCGGCACGGAGTTTTAAAAAGGAATATTGGGTGTGTTAAATAAATAGATAAAAAAGTAAGAGAAAGATAAAGGTAGAGAGAATAAAATATAAAGTGAATAAAGTAGAGAGAATAAAGTAAGAGAGAGTAAAGTAAGAAAGATAAAAAAGTTAATACCAAATATGGAAATGACTCAACTATGAAGAAACTTTTCAAAATGGAAAAATGACTCAATTATGAAGAAACGGAGGGAGTAGTATTATACTTCTATCTAACATTGCGTGGTTTTCATGAGTTTTAGTTACTCCATTATTTATTTCCACGAATATTGCTTTGCACTACATGTCTACGTACAATTTCGTTTGCGAATTATGAGTCATGACTGTTGACGTTATTTGAATTCAATAGGTAGTAAAGTGAAAGGAGAAAAAACGTTACATTTATGATTTATCAACCCCCTTTAATTGGGTTTTGATTACTATTCACCCCAATTTTTATTATTTGATGTACTGTGTTCTTTGAATTTATATATAAAACAGTAACTACTTGTACTGGACCCATAACACGTCTAGCAAACACCAAATCTTTTCTAAATTAAAACCAATCCTATACACGTTGATTTTCAGTCGTTTTCGATTACTTCATTAAATAAAAATGCAACAACAATAGCGATTTTAGTAAGTGCACTTAATGTGCCGAAATTAGCAGTGACAAAAAACATAAAAGGAAATAAACTTTTTGCGAAAAAATAGTTATTTGTTTGATTAAAGATCAATAAAATAATATGGTTGTCCAATTATAATTATTTGATTTGATGAATATCGATATGAATTTTCCAACAATTTCAACAGTCAATGAATGTTCATAAACCCCAACGCCAAACCCTGTCCATCACGCCATAACTTTTTTTACTCAGAGGTTGATGCAGTAATTATTATATACGAGATTTATAAAAAAAAAATTGATAGTATGAATTTCACAATGATATTCACACAAAATGCTATAGTAATTTTTTTTTAATTAGAAAAATGCTTGTGAGACTAACAATTCCAGTGTTTTTTATTCAGTCTGGAATTAAAACAAAAATGTAGATAAGAGCTCACAATTATGCTCACTAACAATTCTCACTATCAAACTTGTGACACTCAGATTCGATTCGATTAAATTTGTTAACAAAACTAGGTTGCAGAAGATCCACCTAATGGCATTAAAGTGACTATCTGGTAAAACAAATAATGTGTAAGAAGATGGACCATGGGATTTCCAAGTTCCAACAACCTAGATTTATCAGTGTAATTTTTCATCAGAGATCCTTCAAATCCAGCATTGCATTAAATTCTTTGGTAGTTGGCCACCTATTTTATCTTCCAGGACACCATTCATTTCATCTTCTTGTCTTCTTCAAAGATAAGAGAAGGCCAAGTAACACGACACCAAAATTCGATTTTGTAAATTAAATCTGTGTAAGAAATGAATGTCGTTACCTACACATAAATGTCTGTAGCACAGTACTTGCATCAGCTCAAGACCATCAAGGATTTTGTATTATTTGTCTCATAATTCTATATATTGAAATTGAACCCCTATTGTATAAAACACTGCCTCAGAAACTTATGCGCCCTACACGGGTATTTATCGAACACGAACAGAAACACAATCAGCAATGAAGCAGAAGAGTGAAATTGATACAAAGTTAAACACTTACATTTTCATTGCCACGTCGGTCCAGAAAGGATGTCTAGTTCCAGCTGGGAAATGCCAACCATCTTAGATATATGTTGCCTTCATCCTTGGAAACTAAATTGAAGTGGCAGTTTTTCTAGCTGAAACTTCTATCTTGCTAATTAGTGCTTTCAAACTCACCAAACTATTAATGAGTACTATAGAAGTAAATAGGATCAGAATGAAAGCTAAATCTATGTTCAGATTAAAAAAGTAGAGACAGTTAAATATGTGCTCTGTTGCAACCTGAAATAGTGAAAGTTCAAACACTGGGCTCTGTTGCAACCTGAAATAGTGAAAGTTCAAACACTGGTAAAGTCTTGAATTCAACACTTGAATCGAGTAAGAGTTGTAGAGGGTCATTTCTAACCACACCACCACTACTCTGCTCATCATGAAACAAGGTGTGATTCTCTAATTGAGCAGCGAAAACTAATTGGGCTCCTCTCCTGTTAAAACAATTATTAAATCAAACATACCAAGCCCACATTTGGACTTCTTTCAATGCATTCATTGTGATTTCAACTCAAACCAAAGATTATGGCTCATTTAATAAAGTAGATTGATCATACAGTGACTAGCAATCACATATACAATTAGAAGTACTTCACTTATGTACGAAGCTCGAATATCGGTCACATACCATTCAAGGGAATTTTTGTCAAGCTTACCACTAAAAGAATATAGCTCAAGTTTTAGTTTTTGAATTGACATCATACCAACAAAAAACAACTCTTTCCAGTTATAAGATATATCCAATAACAATCAACAATTTCTAGCAAGTCAATGTAGTTCTGCTAAATTTATACTGATTAACCTTAGACTATTGAGATATCTGATAAATCTGTCTCATTGATATGAAACAAAGGCCAAGACAGCAGGGCAGATATTATTTTCTTGCTTTCTATTGTTTTTTTTTGTGCAAGATTGCTGATCTGGCCAAGTTGCTACCATATGTATTTTTCAGCTCAACCCAAAACTATGGGAATCATCATTAGCAAAACACCTTATCTGTTCCCTGATGGCGTCTGTGGGTACTAGTGGAGAAGGATTGTCGACTTATTTGTTATGCAGAGTAGACGGGAAATAATCAAAGTAAAAAGGAGAGGATAAACAGAGTTTAATAGTAATCTTATCTGTGCTTTCCAGTTGCAGAAAGCAATCAAGGCCTATAAAATTTCAGCAACAATTACAAATAAACGTGCAATCTCCTCAGGCCTAACCATGGTCCACAAATATCAACAACTTCTTAAGGCAAATTAAGACAAGTCTATTGTATAATTTGTATTGCTTCCCTGTCTAATAAAACATGGTCGCTGAAATCATAATTAAGACCAAATTTTGGTATTTTCCTTGGAACTTAAAAAATGGTAAAAAAAACGTGAGTTATGACCTTGTAGCCAATTTCCATGCTTATTATTACAGCCAAATCGAAACTAACGTGACAAATTAAATCTTACGTGCCAATTCATTCTATCAAAAAGACGTTGTTTTGTATATTAAAATAGAAAAAGAATCCAACCAACCCTCCCTCCTCCACCTCACCCTTCTTTCTCTCTCTCCTACTTCTCTCATCCCTTCTTGCACTCCTACATCTCTCGTCCCTTCTTGCAATCCTACAGACACCAACAACAGCAACGCAATGATGAGCATGAGCCCTAGCATAGCTCCACCTCACAAGCCATCACTTTCCCTCTCTCCCAAAACCCACTATAATCCGGTGGTTAAGCTCTCCATCGCTGCCAACCTTTGCCAGCAACTGTCTCGCCGTGGCTGTAGATGTTAGTGTTTCACGACAGTCTTTCTACCAAAATAATGTCTGATTTCAACACAAACACAATGAAAGCATAAATCAGTGCTGCAAATTCCGGAATGGTCTGACCTTCAAATTAACCATAGCTACCAAATGCCATCTAATTTTCCACTTAAGCATGATCCCACTCTTCCTTGTCACCACTCTCCTCTTCTTCCTCATCACACTGCAATTCAAAACTACCCCTCCCTGCTTGCACCGATCACCAAATGCTCCCCAACACTACAGTGTCTGATGACCTATTCAATTACTCAACTCACCATTTCTGCTTCTTTGGCGGAAATCCATCTCTCACGTCCGTTCCTCATCCTCATTCTGCTGCTACAGTTCTACATCTTAGTGATAACCGCCCAAGATCGCTTCTCCATAGTAAGAAACTGGCTACACGGTCAATTTTCGTGATTTTTTTGGCCACATTTTTAGATTGTGAGAGATACCAAGAATTCGGTCATAATTTGTAATTTTAGTGACCAATAGCCCAGAAATCATCAATGATTTGGCATACCTCTACAATGTTTACTCATTAGACAACAAGGCGATTTGCACTTTTTATCCTAATTTTATGGAGAAGAATTGTTTTACTACCAGAAAGAAATAAACATGGATAGGGTGGGTGCCCCTAAATGAAAGGTCCACCGGCAAACTTAAAAAATCATAAGTCCCATCAGTATAAAACTCATGCATGTCTATGGAAACCATGCAGGACACAGTGTTGTTATAGTCGATGATTCAAGAAAATCAGGAAATAAGTCGTGATACCATCAGTATTTATCACTTTTAATTCGACAGATTAAACCTTCAACCAGCTGGACAAGACAAACTTCTTCTATAGGCACAGAACAATAAAACAAACTGAGCAAATTATTGAAATAAACAAACTTAACCTTTCATCAAGAAACAAGTTCAGTTTTCAAGCAAAACATGTAGCAATTGAGTAAGTAAACAAACAAAAAAAGGCCTGCAATGTTAGTGATGAAACATGATTCCAAAGTATAGTGTAATTAAGAGAATTAAATTAACAAAAAAAACATTATTTTTCCACGGGAAAGGATATATATGCATCTAAAAAGTGAGTTGAAGATGGGTAGTATGTACAAGTGAGCCCTAATTATATACAATGAAATCACATGATCCACTTTCAACTAATGAACCAATCAATCAATGAAACCAGTCTTTCGCCAAATAGCATTGCGCACCTGCCGGAGATCCCTCCCTTTCAAAGTCCGTCCAGTCCCCTCCAGCACTGAGCACGCAAGCATCGGCGAATCCCTAGAATTCACCACTTCGTGCGGCGGTAATCTAACTCTGCCATCGTCTTCCTCCTCTCCATCAGAAACGGCGTCGTCCAGCTCATCCGCCCTCCTCCGCAACGCCTCCGGCATCACCGGAATGTTCACCGGCGCCGATTGATGGTAAACCCTCACCCTATCCACTTGCGGCGGCGGCGGCCGTGGAATCATCATCCGAGACGAGGGCGCAATCGAGGCCTTGTGGTTGAAGACGGGGTGGACGTCGTGTTCGGATCTGGATCGGATCTTGATGGTGCCGTTGAGAGCCGACAGGATGCCGTAGTGGTTCCGATGAGTTGGCGGAGGAGGCGAAGAATAGCCCGACGGAGTGCTAAAGATATCGTGCTCGGAGAGCTCAATAGGCGGCGCGGAGGAGGGGGATTGGGGTTGAAGCACCCCGAGGAATCTCTCGGCCGCCTTGTGGTGGCGGCGGAAGGGTGTGGCGCCGCCAATTGGTTCCATTGCAGCGGTTGTGGAATTGGGGGCAGGGCAGGGCAGTATAATTATGTTCCAGGGGGGAATCCGCTGTGTCAGAACTCACCACTATGTTCCGTACGGTCGGTAATTACTGGTTGATTAAAGTCAAAGAATGGAATAATTCTACCACCTATGTATAATCACTCCATTTATGTTATCACAAATTTAAAAGATACTACTCCCTATGAAATATGGAATAGTCAATAGTCATGCATGGAAAGAATAATTATTTCCAATCACTAATTATGGAAAATTCATGCATGAAAAGAATTAATTATGGCTGATTTTCATTAATTAAAAATTAATTAACACAAAATGCACAATTTTGGCGCCGTGCACCACAGTGGGCGTCGCCGGAGCATCCGCACCGCACTGGCAACGCTCCCACGGAGTCTCCTGTCGTCGGCTCTGCCACTCCCACCTACAATGCATAGTAAGTAGTGAATAACTTTTTTTTTTTTTTTTATCTAAAATGATCATGAAATATTTATTACAGATTTTTTAATAGATAAATCTAATACACTTTAATTTAATTATGAATTTATTAAATTACTTTTATTAGTATTATGGAATATGGAATATTCATGCATGGAAAGAATAATTATTTCCAATCACTAATTAAGACTATGACGTGGAGATGATGCATCTCGGCCAGTGTTACATGTTAAAGAATTAGGCATAATAATTGATGATATTCCTATTCTTGGTCTTTCTTTATGTTCTTTCCATCTCAGTAGGTTGAAAACTACATTTGCAAACTTTTGATTGAATACATGTGTGTTCACACTTCACACTCCTTAGTCTGAACTTGCTAAGTTGCATGTGTTCTTTATGTAAAAGCTATTTTCTCCATTACATTTAAAATGACCATTTTATTGAATGATGCAAACAAACTAAAAAATGGTTGAGTATTTTAATCATGAGAAGATATAAACCTTTTTACTACGCTACAGTAAATAACAAGAATGAACATTACAGACTAAAATGATAAAGTAGTTATCTTGAAAGAGACATATGGAGTACTTATTAGTTTAGATAATATACCTACATCTTGATTAAAAGATTTAATTTGAGGTCTAAGCTTGCCGAATCAGGGGTGAACAACGACAACAATAAGCATGAATTTCGACAATCGTGAATCACATGTGATGGAATGAGAGCAAGAAACACTATACATCGATACTCAAATACTAAATTCGACAAATTGAAGGACGAAATTGAATCCCAGATGGAGGCATGGGCTTATAATGAACAGCGGTGTCAGTGAACGTTGTTGGGGATACATTGAAGATATTCATTTTCGAGAATCTCATAGGATAATTTCTGTAAATTTATCAAGAATAATTCCAAATAATATCTAATTTTAGAACGCAAATCGACATTATATTAGGTGCAGTTCTATTACATCTAGTATTTTACTACTTTATTAATATTGGCTCCGAGTATGAAGCTATTGGGATTTATATGTAACAGATCATCAAACGAATACAACAGAGAGCGCAGCACAGTACAGGGTTTAAGGACAGAAATAAAAATAATAGCTCCATTTATTCCACAATAAAAATCAACAAACACACTAGTTTGAACTGGTTCTATCCGTGCAAGCCAGCTTTGAGTTTCTGAATGGTGGCAACATCAGTCTTGAACGACAGAGCCAAAACAGTGTCATCAATGGTGGTGTTAAACAGAGTGTTTGGCAGCGAAACAGTTCCCGCATTCGCACTCCCGAAGGCGGAGATGGCTACGGCCGGATTCTTCGCGTCTGCGTTGTACTGGAAGTGCACCAGTCCTTTCGGAAACACGAAAACATCCCCTTGCTGAAGGTTCTGCGTGTACAGCTTGTTGGTGGAGTCGACGAACCCCACCTCCAGGGAGCCCTGCACGAGGAAGAGGAGCTCAGCCGACCGCGGGTGCGTGTGGACCGGGTTCACCGTGCCCGAGGGGTACATCAGCACCGCGTAGGAGACGCTTTGCCCGTTCAGCGCGGGGAACTGCTCCATGCCGGCCTTGAACACCTTGAATGTCGGAGGGAATGGGGCTGTCACAAGGGGCCGGAACCCGGTGAAGGTGAAGAATCCCCCGTCGGCCGGGGGTGGCGTGTTTAGTGGGAGGATGAAGTCGGTGAGGATGTCGGGATCCCCTGCCGTGGAGCTCTGGATGAGGGCAAGGGCAAGGGCAGCTATGATCAGGAGGATGTTTTTATTCATTGTTGTTTGTTTTGTGTTTCCAAGTTTTGGTTGTTAATTTTGTGTATATTGGTTAGATGAAATAGTAGATTTTATATGTGTGAGGATGAACTTGTGCTATCCGCCGTGGAGATGAATGTGACAAAAATTAGTATTGAGATTATTACAATGTGGAGAGATGGCCTCGGCCAGTCGATGTATTGTGTTTGTAAGAGATTAATTTTGGCATGTGATTTTAAATTATTAATTCTTGAAATTTTTATTTTTTGCTGTTGTCTCCTGACGATGTTTGTAACGTTCAAATATCAAAACAAGTTCAAACTGAAGCCAGTCCAATCAGAGCATTGCTCTCAACGGAGGATTTATAAAACAAATTAAAAGGTACACTACATATCTGAAATCTCAATGGGTTCATTGTGTTGTCAACATTAGCATTCCGAGGGCACCACGCCCTCAGTGTCGCTAGCAGTCGTTGGATCGGGCTGCCCGGTGTCTCGGAAGTTATAGAGGCTGTCCCAGATGAGGGAGCATTGAGTAATCCGGATGGTGTGCTTTCGCTAATAAGAAAATATACACAGTATTTTAGAAGCTACAGTTGAGTGAGATTAGTAAGTAGTATATATGCCTCTATTGCAACATTGTATCTGTGACTCAGTGGCAGATCCAGGTGGGGGCAGTCGCCCCCACCATGCGACTAATTTTCTCTTATCCCGGATGTATATTTTCCACATCCGCCCCCACCGTTGCCTCCGACGTCGGCCTGTTGACCGAAAAAAATAACCATTATCGCCTTATTCATTTACTAAATTAGAATCATCTTGGTATTTAATCTTTCTTGTGTCAATTAGGTCATCGACTTACTTGCACAAGAGATGGAAAATCGTTTCTATGAGGCATCCGCATCCACATACTTGCTAAGTTGTATGGCATGCCTTGATCCAAAAAATGATTTCGCTGCTTTTAATGTTAATAAGCTTGTTTATCTTGCTACTCTTTACCCAAAGGACTTCACATCGACTGAACATACTCAATTGTTTAAACAACTTGAAAATTTTGTTGATGTTGTGAGAAGAGATGCACGATTGAATGGTATTGAAGATTTGGGTACCCTATCTCAGAAGATTGTTGAACCAAGAAAGATAAAGTTTTTTCGTTGGTTATCGTCTGATTGAGTTGGTATTGATTTTACCCGTAGTGACTGCATCTGTTGAAAGAGTATTTTCAGCAATGAAATTTGTCAAGACTGACTTGCGGAATAGGATGGGAGATGAGTGGTTGAATGACAGTTTGGTAGTATACAATGAAAGATCCATTTTTGCTAGTGTTTCTAATGAAAGAATCTTGAAACGTTTTCAAGATATGGATACCCGTAGAAATCAGTTGTCTCGGTTAACAGATGCTAGAGTTACTTGAATTGTAATAGACTTTCATCTTGCTAAAAAAACAAAACATATTGAAGTATTATATTTAATATTTTACTATTTTATTATTTTATTCCGCCCCCACCATTTTTTAATCCTAGATCCGCCACTGTTGTGACTGTTGTTGGTCCTTACGTAGAAGATAGGTGGCATTATGCTTGGATAGAATTGGCCGGAAACTGATATAGAGGGATTTTGTTCCGTGCCTTCTCCACTCCATACATGAATATTTACGATGACATCCGATATATATTAATAATACTACTAGCTAGTTAAATTAATAGATATGAAATTGGACGTGAAAATGTAGCAGAAACATCATACCAAAGCACCTCGACTCGTGTTGTTGCAGCCTGCACCGCAGCTTGAGCTCTGCTTTCTCATTATTATTTCTACATCCAACAGAACTGATGCTCTTGAGACGAAAAATTTGTATGATCTAATAGCCTAGAACATAATCTAAGCATGCACTTATTTTACTACTTATGTTCTATAATTAAGAGTTTTCTTTTATCATTTTCATCTATTCCATAATAATAGTCTTCTTTCATTTGAATTTTAAATAAAAATACACTTCGCATCCCACCAACTGATTTATATATTATTATAAAATTGATAATTATATTACAACTAATACTACTACCACTTACTCGTCATTTTAACTAACTTAAAGTTATTCAATGCAAAAGAAAATCATAGCTTATCAAAATATGTTCTTTGTTTCAAGAATTTCTTAGGAAGTATAGTCCTCTTTTCTTAAGAAATACAACCATATTATTAGGTGGCAAATTATATATTTCTTAATTCCAGTATATCAAGATATTTTTGGAAGGGAGCTAAATATATCTAGATTTAATGATAAAAAGACACTGTTAAAAAATGCAAGTATAACAATATGAGCTTGATGCCGACATCTGTCTCCAAGATCAGTGGAATCAAGCAGAAAGGTTGATTCTTTATCGTGGAGAAAGATGATATTCCCACAGAAAGTAAGCTCAAAATATAAATCTTGTGATGGAATCGATGCACGCAACCTGTCTGTGCAAAGTCCTAGGTGAATACCGCATCCACTTTAACTGTACAGTTTCTGTTCTCACTGCATCAATTAACTAGAACGTATGGACAATTTTAACCCTCCCTACTCCGTATAGAGTGAAAATGATGAAAGGAGACGATTTGTTCTGAAAATAAGGGTATAAATGAGAAGTTTATGAAATTCTAAAATATGACACTGATTCCAGGATAAAATTCAGTTTTCAAATGGGAGACTTGTTCAGAACCTAATGCATAATCATCATCATCTATTTTTTCATTTTTTTCAATCATCATTCATTTTGTTATGTGTTGTGGACTTGTAGTGGATGTGGCCTTTCCAAATCGTATAGGTTGATGTAGAGAAACCCTAGCTAGGCTAGTTGTGGTTGAGTCTATTTAGTACACCTGGCAAAAACTAAAAAAGAGTGTAGATCACCTTGAATTCATACTTGTCAACCACTTGTCAGTGTTTCTAAAGGCCGGAAATTGTTTAAACATATTTTCTGAAGATTTTTATTTTGGATAAGCATCAACTTTCAGTATTAACTACATTAAATTAATTTAAACATACTACTAGCATTCACTAGCTAGATTCGTGGGGAGCTATGGTCGAAAATCGAGTATATATATTAATACATCTAAAAGCAAAAGACAATTAGCTAAAAATATGCGTCCATCAATTCATGTTATCGAGTTTGAATAACAATTTGATTCTATTTCATTTTAGATTCAAATTTGAGAGTGGAGGATCATGGGAGGCAAGCATGTTCAAAAAATTAAATGCAAAATGAGCAGAAAGATGTGTATAATTGTAGTCAGTAATACACCATCTTATTAATATAAATACTCCATAAAAGAGGCAAAATTGAAAAACAGTTGCATATCTTAATTTGTACTAGAAACTATGGTTGATTATGGTTTCCCTGATGAGTTGAGTGGACATGTCGATGGTGTCCCTGAAAGTGCAGCTGCAGACGGCCATGTTGACGGCATGCATGCAGATGCAGGAATGCTAACCTGTTTAAGAATGAACCTCCCATCTTCCCTACACGACTTGAACCACACTCCCGGCTTCCCGTTCCGCCCTATACTAGAAATAGGCTCGCCTCGCCCCGTTCATTCCTCTCTCCATCTATATAACATACATCGTCGTGGCTCCTCAACGTCGTCCAAGCTCTCGAATCCTAATCTCTCCGTGCATAGGGAGAGACTGTCGGAGGAGAAGCTTTTCTTATGGATGTATTGAGAAGAAGGGGTTTCCTTGAAATGCACTGAGTCATCGATATTCTTGTGCTTCAACGGCGAAAGGTCTTCTAGAATGTTCGGACTCTCCCACAATGGCTTCTCCAAGATGTGCTCTATTCCACCGCAGGCTGCCATGCTTTGATACTTTATCTTCTCTCTTCTCTCTCTGTTTTGATTTATATGTTCAACAACTATAAGGTGTGCACAAGAAGGGCATGAGATTGTTGGTGATAAAGTGATTAAATTGACGTTGGAAACAGGATAGGTTCCTTTTCGGATTCTTTAGTGCTCACAACTAATCAAATTCACCATCACCATCTTATCTTCTTTTTTTTTTCTCAACAAAAAATACACTCATTTTTCTAGAAGCTACATCACATGTACTAATATACGCCCTCTCTCCCCTATAAATCCAGAAATTGGTTATTAGTTGTTAGCTTTCTTGCAATTTCCTAATCGCATGACTTGTCCGAAGATTGATTGTGATTGGTTTAGGAAGATAAGCCTGCACACCATTATCACCTCATGATGTTGCTATAAATTTACCAACTTTGGCATGATTTAAACTTGCAGGAAACTGGTATATTTGAAGAGGACCTTTAAACTGCATTACAAGATTTGCATATTATGTAATAATAAAATAATTAGATCTCAGCTTTGGAAATGAAGAAAATATTGGGAATATTCGTGGATAATCCTTCTTGGCTGTTACATGGAGTATATTTTTGGAAAATGATGGCACCAAAAACCAAACCCATTTAATTAAATTTTGCGTGATGTAGCAAAAGTATTTTTAAAGCAAATGGGAGATGTGGATTGCTCTCGGAGAATTGCCAGCAATTAACAGCTAGTGGCTTGGATTGTGGACCAGAATCAAGTAATAGTATTTTTCACACTGGGCACCTTTTGCTTCTAGTCAAGGAACACACATTTCAATTGCGGTTAAAATAGTTAATTTCTACTAACAATAGATACATGGAACAAGTGAAAATCAAAGGGAAGTGTACTAAACAGAAAGACACACATATGACATAACCACAGAGGAGAAAGATTTGAGAATCTAAGTCATGAGATGTTATAGAAACCACCTTCCCTTTCGTTCAACGCCATGCTTCGCATCTTTCCTTTATCGAATTTATCTGGCTCAGATTGCTGGCGCCCTTGCTCAGGTAGTCGGTTTTGCTGGCTGCAGCTTGCTGCTGGATGTTGACGTTGTTCCTTGATTTGGGTGCCGTCTGGCTAGAGTTGTTCGATTGGCTTGGTTTGCTCGCCTTCTTCTCTTCAAGCTGATCCTCTACGACGTTTACTGCAGCACCTGCTTTGTGTTCTTGGGCAGGAGTTTCACAAGACTCACTTCCATCAGATTCTTCACCACACGTTGAGTAGCTGAAATAGTCCTCATCCATTGTGTTTCCGATTTTGTTGGATCTGGGACAACGCTTTGAACGTGCATCATCCGTAACAAAGGCCACGCTCTTCTCTTTATATGACTCGGGAGGGTTTTCATGACCAATCGGATGGCCATTGTCGTCAGAAGGCTTCGTGTGGGGCGTGGAGGCGTGCTGGACGACACGGTCGCCTCTTTCTCGTAGAGTCTTCTCAATAAGAGTCTTGAGGAAGTTCATAACTTGTACAGCATACATCAATGCCGTCAATGGATCGACCATCTGCTTGAGAAAACACCAAGAATGTTACAAATACGCCACCAGATATGAATTAAGATGAATCTTGACCCATGAGATAGTCTTGATATTTGCAGTAGTTGAAAATCAGTATGAAGTGATCACCTGAGTCATGTTGGGGGCAAACACCATTGCGATGTTGCGTGAGTTCATCTTGTTCCGAAGCTCCTCTTGGACGACGTCGGCCATTAGGTTGATCGACCAGTCCAACAGAGCAGCTTCAGTCGGGGGTAGAAGCCTGGCTAGTTCATCGCAGGCCTCTTCTGACTGGCATTGCATCACTTGCTCGGGAGAAAGAGAATCCAATACCCCACGGGGGAGTTCCCGGAACCAAGCCTGCAAGGATCAGATGAAGCATAAGCCTAACACAAGCCAGAAAATAAATTCACTCTACAACATGACACTTCCAGCATACGAATGAGAAACTTTTAACATTTCTACTCTTCTTGCATTCATGAAAGATCATGCTGCTCTAATTCCAACCAACAAGAATCGAAGAAACAAAATCAATCAAGAGGCACCGTCTTCTAGGTAAAGTTAGGTACCTTGATCAAGCCAGCCAAACAGTGCACGTCGATGCCTTCAGGGATAACTCCTCGATTTAATTGGTCCCTAACATACTCCTCTTGGCTGTTTCCTGCAGTTATTCTGAAAATTCCTTCAGCCTGCACATAGGTTCATCGAATAAGAAAGAAGGGCGGTCGTATACATTATAGATACAACCATCAAACTAATTTTTGCCAGCATTTACTCAAGTCGTTGGTGGATAAATACTCTATGAGGTCATTCAATGAAGTACTCATAAACACCAACTGAAACGCAACGGACGCACCTGCAAGCCACCTTGGGAATACATATGCCTCTGCAGAAGCAAGAGGATAGTTGGAATGCTGTTGCCTCGTGGATCATAAGACAGCTGCATTGATTCGGTAGAAACTCCAAAAACAGTGGCACTATCAATGGATTTTTTTACCACAGGAAACTCATTAAGTGTGGATTTCCACAAAAAAACATAGTTTCAAGTGGAACGTAGAGAAAGTGAAGCAACAAGTCGACTAGAATCCATAGGTAGCAGACAGAAGAGAGCATGGTTAAGAATAGAAATAGAGTGTTTTTTTCGAGAAAGTGATAATTTGCTAAATAGAGCATAGGTTTGCATTAAAGGCGACAGGAAGAATGACAACAGCAATCAAACAGTGAAATTACAAAGTCTTTAATTGAACTTTTATACGAAGCTCAAATTGCATATTCTATCGCGATACTTCAAATTTAATTCATTACAATTCCATGCAATAATGAAATATCTAATCTAGCTGTAGATACATTTAATGAACTGCATTATGAGGATTTGTCCATATAATTTATGTATCTTTTCCAACAGCATTGCATACATTCAACAAACTTATTGAGATGGTGACTGTCGCACAACAGACTGCCTTAAAAGGTAAGAAGCAAGACCACCTCTCAAGCTCATTAGGTAGTTTAGAAATAAATGAGACCTAAATGTTGGAAAGTACTTTCAACAGATACATCAATAGTTCCTAGAATAGAAGAACGCTAACCAACCACACACCGATTAATTAAGCAAATCAACTCAACTTCATGAAACCACCCAAAACCAAACTCTATGCAGGGAAGAATGGAATAATCTTTTTTGCCAATATCACCAAAGAGCACAAGCCTATATGGTCCAATTTTTTAGAATACAATATCACAGAGAACTACTCCACAAAGCAACCTCTCATCAAACTTTACATGTCAAATCATAAATCAAGAACTCAAAAAGAACCTTATCATCTTATCACATACTACAAATCAAGCATCCAATTTAAGAAATGGTTATCACACATTGAATTCAACACGAACATAACTGGAAAAAAAAACTATTGGATTCAAGAAAAAGAAGAACCGAACCTTATCCATTACGACCAATCCATCATATAGAAATGGAACCAAACATCAAGATTCAAGATAAGAGACAATTATCACACCTTCACACAAGCATAATTAAAAAATCCACACAAAATTCAAGGGAGGTAAGGACCTCTTATCATATCATATAGTGCCAAGACATCAAGAAAAGAAAAGATCAACATCATTCCGATTCAAGAACATTAAAAACACTATCATATCACATTGGTAGAATCCACACATCAAGATAAGAAAAGATTATCACACATTGACACAAGCAAGATCGGCCTAAGAATGTACCTAGCACTAGGAGCCCTCCTTGGAACCTCAGGCTCAAACTCAACAGGCAAGCCCAAGAAGCCATCAAACCTATCAAAGGTGACATGGTTAACATGCTGCACATCGGTAGGCCAACCTATCTCCATAACCCCACCCCCACCGCTGGAGAAATTGTCTCTGTCCGTTTTGCAAGCCATCCGAAACCTCTTCCTAATGAGGGTCAGCAGGAGTGCTAGAAGAGACAATTGATCTCTCCTATCTTTCTCTCTCACTTTTATTTCTGCCTCCTCTCTCTCTAACTCGTCAGCATATGCCTCCTCTTCCCCAGCATACAACGTGGCATTGTGGGTGGGCGTAGATATTGAAGTGGGGGAGGAGGAAGAAGGGGAATGGAACACCTCTGTCATGGCAACAAGAGTTGAATAGATCAACTAAAAATTGAATCTTTTCAGAAACCCTCTCGTTTTTTTTTTAATTCAAGCAATCGAGTGCTTGCGGTTATTGCAGAATCTACAGGTGGCGGGATTGGATTAAAGAAAGTTTGGGTCTTGGTGGGAATTGGGGGTGAGTTTGGAGGGAAAAAAATTGTTATTTATTTATTTATTATTTAATGTGCAGAGTGGAGTGAGTGGAGTTGGATTGAAGTAATGGTAAAGAAAATGAAGAAGACGTGGGAATCATGAACTGATTTATTTATTCAGCTGGCTGTTTCTGGTTACACTGTTTTTTTTGCAGATGGTTATTGGGATAAGCATTCAAGTGGAAAAAGTATAGAGGGAAAATGAAATTGTGTGGTCTCACCTTGGTGGTTTGGTTTTGGGTGGTGGGGAGGGTAACTGTAAGTAAAGGAGAAGCATATCTTCATAAGTAGAGGTAAGCTGGTTTTTTATGGTCTTAATTAATTATGGGATGAATTTTTTAAGTTATTGGATTTTTCAAATACAAAAAAATTATGGAGTACTAGTATTTTGAAAACTAACAAAATTTATGTCAAAAGTAGTAGTAGTAGTAGTAGTATAACTTATGAATACACCGTTACTCATATTTTAATGGCTCTTTGTTTTGTAGTTAAGTCAAAGTCTGTTAAACCACTCACATTAGTCAATAAATGTTTAATAAGTAGGATTTTAAAATGCGAAATTTTGTACACTTGTTTTATTCGCAACTGGCAATAATTTTTATTATATTTAAATATCAAACAATTTCTTTAACTCAGAATAAATGTTGGTTTATAAAATATAATTAACATATTCTTCCTAAAATAAATTAAATTAACTAATAATACTAGTCAATCTGAAATTATTCTATCTAAACCCTGACATTGTGAGAATTATGCAATTGGTGACGATAGCTGGAATTCTTAATTAGTTAGTACGTTTCTTTCAACAATAATAAATTAATTAGATTATAATGATTTTATCAATACAATATGATATGAAAAAATATTAGTGCATTAGTTAAGGAGCAGAAAGACAAGTGATATGCATCTCACATTCTCAAAGATAATAGTCAACTAATATCAAATTCGCCGCTTTTTTTTTTTGCTTCTATTCTACCAACAAATAAAATCTGATAAGTGGAGTATCAAATAGTTAATGCTCGCTTAAAATATCGAATATTGGGCATTTGATAATCTTACTATTGATTGTGTTTCGTTGGCGAATATTTGATCAATTCATTTCTAAGTGTTTCGTTATCAAATATTGTAGGCATGAATCTATTGGGCTGGTTGATTGTGATCTTGGTAACGCCCAATTTTTTTATTTTGTTCCCACATGTCAGCCCCATATTGACAATTCAGCAGGCCCAATTGCTGATGAGTTCGTGTATATATTAAGGTGGTGTTCGATTTTAAAGATAAAATAATAGTATAATATTAAGATATAATTATTTTAGCCATAGAGAGTAACTATGACTAATTATTGAATTGTGAGATTGAATCTCTCGAACTAAACACATTATAAATTTAATTTTGGGATACAATCTTGCAAACTGAACACGCTAAGTAGAATATATTATAACATTGGTATGGACAATTTTGAAATTATGGCAAATTCATTAACGCGAACCTTCAAAGCATATCCTTTCTGTTTCGGTGTTTTGTTCTTTTATGCTACTAATATGCATCAAATAAAAAGGGGAAGACTCAAATAAGAACATAAAGTTCATTTTCAGAGAAGATGTGTGGCACTGCCAACATTGAGGCCGCGACATGTGACAATACATACCGCCAAAGCTATCGTGTTGGGATGGAATTGTAATCCTCTTAGAGCCTCTCAATTTTTTATAAATTTCTAAAAATAAAACCACTTCCACTTCGCATAAATTGAGTAAAAAATTCATCGTCCCCCAAAAAAATGTCAACCGACGAGGGTTTCACTCATGCAGAAGAGGTTCTCGCCGACCCCACGCCCGGCCCGGAATCCAATCCCGACCCCGTACCCGTACCCGTCACCTCGAAAGAGCTCAAGGTTCGCTCCTTTTTTGAATTTATTAATTTTTATTTATTTGGATTTGAATTAAGTTGAAAATTAGTTTGTTTTTGTTTTTGTTGCAGGAAGAAGGAGAAGAAGCAGACAAGGGCGGTGCAGATAAACTGAAAGCGACGCTTCTGATTTCGGGAGCGGTGGTGGCGGTTATCGGCGCTATTTTTGCTATAGCCAAGAAGATCAAAGAGGCTTGATTTAATTTCATGATGTTTCTACTTATTTTTGTGTTTTTCAATTCGTAATTGTGTTAATGGGCTGTACATTGATGAAGCTCTCCTACTACAATAAAATCGTCATGCTCTCAATCCTGTTTTTTTAATTTCCCTTTCAATTTTTATCTTAGTCGACCAGATTTATTTATGTTTGCTTCTTTTTTCCATTTCGTTTCCGTTTTCAACAAAATGAGTATGTGCGACAATGGACACATGGATATGGATGTCCATTTTAAGGCATAGAATTCGTATAAGATATAAAAACTAAACGATTAATGCAGCCATATCGTGAGTGTTCTTAAAATAATCTACCTTTTCAGCAATATGTGCTAAAATTTTATTTCTTGTGCTCTATGCCTATATGTAGTTCCATGAACACCATTTCATCATTTATAAGATCTAATTTGTAGAAGATTATTTATGATATGATATTAAAGTAAATGGCTGCCTCAAAACTTAAATAAAGATGGAAACCAGATCGTAGTCCCATGTCTTGGAAATATAATTAGAAATGTTAATTTTTATGCCACTGAACTAAAGATTCGTTCATAAAATATGTTATTCTAAAAATGAATATTGTGAAATAAATGTCTGATACAAAATAAATGTGCTAAATTGTTAATAGTGCACATATTATTAAGGATTCGTTTGGTACGTAGATAGAATTACTTAAATAGCTAAAAATCATACTATTAAATTATTTTAATTTTAGATAGCTAAATTATTACTACTAGACAATCTTTAGTATATTAAATTAATTATGTAATTCATTTAATTTCTTACTCTCTTTGTCCCACAATTAATACTCTTATTTTGTCATTTCCATCCGTTTGCTTTTATTATAAATAATAAGTAGGCCTCATATTCCATCAATTTATTTCACTCACATTTTATTATAAAACTAATGTATATAAATGAGATCTATATTTCACTAATTTATTCAACACTTTTTTAAAATTTCTTAAAATACGTGATCAAACCAAATATGACTCATATTGTGCTACTGATGAAGTATTTGGTATATAGATTTCTATTTATATTTTTAAATTGCAAATGAAAAATATTATTTCAATAAAAAAAAAACTTAAACCACCAAATTATCAACACTTGAAATATCAGAATTTTGTTTGCACGGCTACTCATGGTTGAATCAAAGCAAATATTGGTAATTAAAAATGGCAGACGAAAATAAAATTGAAATGGGAGATGGGAAATAAAGTACTCCAGTGGGGAAGCAAAAGGCCCGCAATTTTGGAAAGATTCCAAATTTTCAGTGAAGGCATAATTGAACAAATAGTGTAGCAAATTATTTGAAACTACGTCGTTTCTGGGCACAGCAGAAGTGAACACCTCTGCTTTGACTTTAAAGAATAAGGATTGAAAGTCTAAACCTTCTATTCTCTCTATCGCCTCTACCCCTTCCCTTCCGCGGCGGCGCATCGGCCATTCTTCAGAGAGCACGGTTTGTGCGATTTTCTGATTCAATTTTATGCATCTTTCACTCGTTCCAACCCCTATTCGTTCGCGGCTTGTCATTCCAATTTTACTTGTTGAATGCTTGCGTTTTCCGTTGTGTTTCAATTCATGTTTCCGATTCTGAATGCCGACATAATTTACCGTTTCTTCCAAAAGTTGAATTCGTTTCCGTTTGTATTTTGTGATTAGGAGCTCTAGTGTGAGCTTTCTAAGCATTTCACCATGGGCGGTAAAGATGCCAAGATATCTAAGGATGCCAAGAGTTCTAAAGACGCAACTAGCTCTGCCGCCAGTGAGTACTGTGAAATTATATTGCGAATCTCCATTACTACTCTGCTCAAAATCTCAAATTGTAAGTAATTTATGCAGAGGGGAAGAAGAAGGAAGTGAAGAAAGAGACTGGATTGGGTCTCTCTTATAAGAAGGATGACAACTTCGGAGAATGGTACTCTGAGGTACGACCGTACGAGTATGGCAACATTCTAGTTTAGTGCATCTGCGTTGCTGTACTGTTGGATTTCTGATGTTGGTTCATATATGAAACACAAAACGTTTGATTCTTTTACATAGGGAAGACAATAAAAGGAAACTTTCGTAGCATAGACTGTGTCTTGTATTTGATTATTTCTGTCATGTTGCTTGTGCTCTATAAGTATGCCTTTTATTGTATGATTTGGCCATTAGTTTTCATGGCATAGATTAGAAAACTTGGACTCAAAAGTGATCTGAATTCCTATTGCTTTGAGTTTGGTACAGGTTGTGGTTAATGGGGAAATGATTGAATACTATGACATATCAGGCTGTTACATTCTGCGACCATGGGCAATGTCAATTTGGGAGATTATGCATGTAAGTCTTACATGATCCTCCTCACAAATTTAAATGAAGGTCATAGTTATGTTGGTATCTTGAGTGACAGGATTCACTGAGTAGTCAGTACGCTGCCATATTCATTTAATTTCTCTCATGTTCAACATGACATCCAATGTCTAATTTTCTTTCTAAATATTACTATGCAGAACTTCTTTGATGCTGAGATCAAGAAAATGAATATTAAGAATTGTTACTTCCCTCTGTTTGTCTCATCGACTGTCCTACAGAAAGAGAAGGACCATATAGAGGGGTTTGCTCCAGAGGTAAGAAAACTTCAATTTTGATTCTTCATGAGACCAAACCTTTTCTCTTGTATATTTGGGTATGTTGTAAACGTATGCACTTTTCAGTTCAGTGTACTATTTGGAACAATATATAATGTGGCCATTACCAATGACTAACAGACTGCTCATTCCTGGTTTGGTACTAAATAGTTATTAGCAGTCCACATAATAAAATTTGTTCATGAGTGATTTGTGTGGTTGGTTCACCATCAGTTACAGTATGTTATATCTATTGCTTAATTGTCTCCAGGTTGCATGGGTTACTAAGTCAGGAGAGTCTGAGCTAGAAGTGCCCATTGCTATCCGTCCAACTAGTGAAACGGTCATGTACCCATATTTCTCCAAGTGGATTAGGGGGCACCGTGACTTACCTCTGAGACTTAACCAGTGGTGTAATGTTGTTAGATGGGAATTCAGCAATCCTACACCATTTATCAGGTGCTTACAGTCTTGCATTATAACATGGTTGGATTTTTTTCTTCGTTGTTGGTGTGATGGTTTGCTGGTTACTTTTAGAACTCTACTCTATGTTACTATGTACATCACATTTGGGATTTTAAACTTCTTCTCTGTAGGCTTAAATGGGATTTTAAACTTCTTTTTTTGTAGGCTTAAATGAGATAATGTTAATTTTGTAAGAATTCTCACAGCTCCTACCCTATAATGGGCAATGATTTTGTTGAAAGCTGCCTTTTCATCAGAATATTTAAGATATATTGTGATTTTGTAGGAGTCGTGAATTTCTTTGGCAAGAAGGACATACTGCTTTTGCAACAAAGGAGGAAGCAGATGGCGAGGTAATTTATGGCTTGCTGGATGTCTAGTACTTTCTGATAAATGCAACGGTTACACCATGAAGTGAGTATTTGAAAATAGTACTCCCTCCGTCCCGGAGTATTAGACTCACTTCTTTTGGGCACATGATTTAAGGAATTGATATTTAAATAGTTAAAGTGGAGAGAGTAAAGTATGAGAGATGGAAAAAGTAGGGGAGAGAAGAGAGAAAAAGTAGGTGGAGAATAAAATAAGATAGATGCTTTTTGCTAAAAAAGGAAATGAGTCTAATATGTTGGGACATCCCAAAAGGGAAAGTTGGTCAAAATACCTTGGGACGGAGGGAGTACTATACAAGATCCATGAACCATAGGAATATATATTTTTAATATTATTAAGTGTGAGCTATGATGCCATACTTATATTGTCTCAGGCATAATGTTTCAGTAGGTTGTGGAAATACTTTCTCATGTCATTGTCTCATCTGAGAGATAGCACTGTTTGTATAGGAAGTAATTTATGGCTTGATAGTGTTGCTTGTTTGATACATGAAGTGTAGTTCCCAATCCATTGCTCTGCATTGTTTGTTCTGATAACTGATTCTTAAGCCCAGTGCACTTTCTGGTGTTTTAAGTTTTTTCTCCTGTAAATCACATGGGAGTCAGTCAACACTTTCATTATGACGCAGATGGAAATAATGGGAACAAAGGGTGGATTCATGAAGTTTTTTTAACTCTAAATCATACCCCGTTGGGGTCTTTCCTGTTACACCTATTTTATAGTTCATGTATACATTTGAATAATGATAAAAAGTTCTTTATTCTTGTTTTACTTGATTTGTCTTCATTGAATTATGTCTTCTGGTTGAGAAGATTTGGGTTCTTTTCATGATGTAGCTCTTCTTTGGTTGTCTATTGGTCAGGTGCTTGACATTTTGGAACTATATAGACGCATTTATGAAGAGTTCTTGGCTGTTCCAGTTATTAAGGGCAAGAAAAGTGAGCATGAGAAGTTTGCTGGTGGACTTTATACTACTACTGTTGAGGTCATTATATGTTGTTATTGGATATTACCCTTCCATAATTAAGTTTCAAATTATGCTTGAAGGAGACTTCCCTATTATTTCTGAGTGGTGGCTACCCTTCATGACAGGCATTTGTCCCAAATACTGGCCGGGGTGTGCAAGGGGCAACTTCACACTGTCTGGGTCAAAACTTTGCAAAAATGTTTGAGATTAATTTTGAGAATGAGAAAGGAGAAAGGGCTATGGTCTGGCAGAATTCCTGGGCTTACACTACGAGAACGGTAAATGATCTGATGATTTGTAGTTTTCTTATAATAACAAGGGCGCGCATTTTTCAGTTGTTATGTTCTTGTCATAGTGAGTCTATGCTTGTATACACAAGTCTAATGTCTTCTGTCTTGTCTCATTGACATGGCTCATGATGTGTCTAAAGCATATAACTAATGCTGGTGACCTTCTGCTAGAGGAGCAATTTTTAAAATTCCCCCATCTGCTTCTGCACATATCTTCTCCTAAATAGCTTATATAGAATTTGAGTCTGAAACTGAAATAATGTGGTTTTTACAGAGAAATATTTGGAGATAGATATTAGAATACCATTAATTGGATTGTAAATAAAATGGGTTGTTGTTTCTGCACACAAACTCCTCAAGAAAGTAGTGCCTGATATGAAAAATAAGAGTTTGACAATGGAGGCTTAGATGGAGGAAATTTTGGTTTTGAATTTTTGGGATTTGAGTTTCTACACTTTGTATTCTTACATCGATTACATTGCATATTCAATTTATACTGCAGAGTGGATTTAAGTTTTCATTGCCAGATTGCTCTTGTCCCTCACCCATTTCGCTGTGATGAATTTATGACACAGATTGGGGTGATGATAATGGTTCACGGGGATGATAAAGGCTTGGTGCTACCTCCTAAAGTAGCATCTCTCCAAGTAATTGTAGTCCCTGTGCCTTACAAGGATGCAGACACTAAGGGTATATTTGATGCATGCACATCCACCGTAAAATCCTTGAATGAAGCAGGATTTCGTGCCGAGGCTGATGTTAGAGATAACTATTCTCCTGGATGGAAATATTCTCATTGGGAAATGAAAGGCGTTCCTCTAAGAATTGAAATAGGACCCAAGGACTTAGCAAACAACACGGTACGAAGAGGCCACATCTTGCACTTGTTTTTTGTTTGTATTGCTGTTTTGTCCCTCCTACTAGCCTCCTAATAGTTCATGCTAAGTATAAGCCATACGCCATTTTGTTCTGTTGATGTTCGTTCATACTTTATGGATTTCTCATCTAATCAGGTCCGTGCGGTCCGACGGGATAATTCATCTAAAAATGATGTTCCCATGGCTGATTTGGTCGAGCAAGTTAAAGTGATGCTTGATAATATCCAACAAAGTCTTTTTGATGCTGCCAAGCAAAGACGGGATACCTGCATCCAAACTGTATATAACTGGGAAGAATTTGCAGAAGCACTTTCCAAGAAGAAGATGATTCTGGCCCCATGGTGTGATGAGGAGGTATGATGCGTTACTTTAACGGCGCACAGATGGTGCTACTTCTATATGACCTACATTCATTGTTTTTCTTGCTTCAGGAGGTGGAGAGGGATGTGAAGATGCGCACAAAGGGAGAAATGGGTGCGGCCAAGTCTCTCTGTTCTCCATTCGAACAGCCTGAACTCCCTGAAGGTACTATACTATTCTCATAAGATAAACTGATACTCGTTTAAAGGGGATCTGCGTGGTTAATCTTGTACATAGTCAACACATTAAACCTGATTCCTTTAATTTTGTATTGTTTTTCTTATGCAGGTACCTTGTGCTTCGCATCCGGTAAGCCTGCTAAAAAGTGGACCTACTGGGGAAGAAGTTACTGATTCTATCTGTAACACACATTATCTTCAAACTGGTTGTCAACAAGGATAAGGCAATTTGGTTTTAAGTTGATTTTGGAACACACCTTCGAATATAGCATACAAGTTTTGTTATTTATTCAGATCTTTTGTCGGAAAAAATTGATTGATTAAACTTTGTTCGCTGTATGGATGAAGATTAGTAGACTTCAAAAGTTGCTCCACACTGTTTTTGTCATGTTTGGGGTTGTTTGATATCTACGATATTTATTTGGAAGACATACTCTTTCACTGTTTGTGTGCGTGTGATGTGTATTGATTATTTCCTCTACCCCATTAATTGACACTAATTTTATTTTTTCGTCCGTCCTCAATTAATTGGTACCTTTATTTTTTGCTCTTATATATTTGGTTATGAATCCCATACTCTACTCGTATTTTATTATAAAATTAATAGTATCTTTTTAAGTTAATTACTACTCCGAAAGACGTTAGAATTCAAAGGAATTTTTTCTCAAATTTTACACGAGAAGTTCAGTGCAATAATTAAGGAAGGAATTTTTCATTTACTTAATTTTTTTGTGAGACCAAATAAGCATTGTAATCCTTTTACAAGTTGAATGTATATAGTATGATCATATTTTCAAGGATACAAATGTTAGAAGTTAGTGAACCTCAATTCAAAAATAATGTTCCATTTAAGCAGATTGCTAATCGATTAAATTTTTTGTAGTAGAGATGTAAAAGTGTTCTAATTCACGTGTCTTTTATGTGTAATTTCAAATTTGTAGTCTCGAAACTTATGTGAGTTTTTATTGGTATAATATATATGGATATTGTTAGATAGTATTTGTCATTTTAGAAGTTGATAAGCAATATTGAAATGGGCCTTAATAGATGGGCGTGCAGAATTAGGGCCTATCAGCTCAGATAAACAACAAAGAAAAAGGTACTCCTTAGTGGTGAAAAATGGGCGTTTCTGTTGGTTGCTGCTCACTGCCAATTCCTGAGAACAGCTACCCCTGCCCTTTCCATCTCAGCCTCCGTCGACCCCCACTCCTCTTAATGTAAAGTTTACTTTATTGCCTTCATTTGTGTGTGTACTATGTATTTTTCGTTTGATTTTTTTGGAAAATCATCAAGTATCTCCAAATGGTGTATTAAGTGTTGCTATGTGTATCGGTATTAAGGGTTATGAACGCGTTCAACATGACCAAGCAGTATTTTCTTTTCCTGTTTTTTCTGATTTTTTCTAATGCCTTTATTCTGTTTTTTGTGGATGAGTTGAAATGATCTACCTGATTGAAGTATAGATTAAACTTTTCAAGAGTTCTCAGTGTGGTGTACTAGTCTTGAAATTCAGGGTTCTCCATTTTCGCTGAGTAATTGGAGTTTTTTTTACTGAAGTCCTTTTTCGAATTTAGGGATGTTGGTGATTTGGGAAATTTTAATGGAAAAGGATTAAAGAATTTGGTTGCTTTAGGAAAGACTTTAGGCTTCTCACTCATTCCATCTTGGATTGTTTGCTCTAATCATTGTGCAATGCCCAAATTAAGTAAACTATTGTGATTTGTGAAGATGCATTTGATTTTTTATGTAATCTTGAAAAGTGCACCGTCAAATTGGTGATTTAGAATTTTAGCAAGGATGTTACCAGCCTTGGAGTAATTAAAGAATGACGTATGCCTGCCCTGCCTAGTTGCTTCTTCTTAACTTCTCTTTGAATATTCCTAGATGTTGTGTTTATAGATCTTTAATGGTTGATTGAATTACAGAAAAAAAGGAGTAGTGTCGAACGGGTCAGGACAACCTGAAAGTATTTCAGATGGAAGCTGGTCAGATTGATGTTGATGGTAGTGTTGAGATTGTGACTGGGACATCTTACACGCCTCCAGCCCCTCCAGCTCAGGAGGTCAAGGGCACCAATCAGGAATCACAAGAGAAAGATAAATCTTCAAGTAATATATACTCTTCTTGGCAGTTCATGAGTTTTATGTATAATTTTTTGATGAGTTGCCATGGAACTCTACTAGATATAGTATATGAGAAATGTTATTTGATAATTGTTATGGAATTTTCTTCCTAGCTTTTTTAAAATTCTTAATGGAGTAGTATTTTCTTGATAACAGTTCAAGACTCAAATTCTGATAATGATCTAGATTCTCATGTTCATTGGTGGTTTTCCAGGTGTCTCAAACTGTTATGTCTTTAAGAGCCAACTGCAAGAATATTGTCAGAAAATGGGATTAGTCACTCCAGTTTATGAAACTATCAAGGAAGGCCCTTCTCACGAGCCTATTTTTAAATCAGCTGTTGTTGTGAACAATGTTAGATATGATTCTCTGCCTGGATTTTTCAACCGGAAGGCAGCAGAGCAGTCAGCTGCTGAAGTTGCTCTCATAGAGCTCGCCAAATCCAACAATGTTAATTGCGGGATCTCCCAACCTGTGGTAATTGTCTTATATTGCTTTGTTGCAAATTATAAACATGTTTATATAAAATGGATGATTTGTTGTCTGGTTCCTTTATATTTTTGTAGCCTGCTTGACTTAACTTTTGATTTTATTTCAGCATGAGACGGGCTTGTGCAAGAACTTGTTGCAAGAATATGCTCAAAAGATGAACTATGCCATTCCTGTGTATGACTGCCGTAAGGAAGAGAGAGAAGGCAAAGTGCCCATGTATTCCTGCATTGTTGAAATTGGGAGTATCAAGTATATTGGAGCTTCAGCAGGCACAAAGAAAGAGGCTGAAATAAAAGCTGCCAGGACGGCCTTGCTAGCCATTCAGACTGCAGTGCCCGTCGCCGAAGATCACACCACGGGAAACACCATTTACACCGTTATCCCACACAAAAAGAAGGCATCTGATCTTACAATCAACAGTCAGGAGACTAAAGCATCCCTGAAGCCAAAGAAAGGTCGGATCAAGAAGCAGTATCGGAAGAAGAGGCGGCCTGGGATGAAAGACGATGCTGCTGGAGGTACAGCTCATATGGAGGTCAGTGCAGATGGCCAGGCTGGAGTCGGGTCAACTTCTACAGATGCTGGGAGCTCTGAGACAAATGCTGCTTTTGTTGTTGGAGTTGATACAATTGGACAGGGAGGATTGCAAGTGGATGCAGCTTATAATGTTGACAGTCAAGGCAAAATGAGTGGTGGATTGGATATGCATGAGGAAAGGCAAAGACAAGAGCAGCCGCTTGGTGTCAGCTCCCATGGAGATTCTGGGATGAATACATGCAGTACACACGATGGACATCTGGAAAATGCTGGAGTTCCAGTGACGGATGCTAACTGATTAAGAGAGCTTCTAACCTATGATGTGGATTGCCACCATTGGTGATAGATTTTCATATTTGTCAATTAGGTACTTACTACTATGGAGGGATATGCCCATGAAAACTTGTATCAAAGATCTATTAGGCCATGGATTGAACTTTAGCTTAATCATGGCAGCCTGTATTTTGAATCTTTGATGTCTCTTAGAAATTGTAACAAATTAACTCAGACTTATTCATGTGATTTGCATCAAACAGGCTGTGCACTTTCAGTGACATTTTGAATGGTGAAAAGATTGTATAAAGATCCAAATAGCTTGTGAGTAGCTCTGTTTGCAATCTAACGATACTTGTATTTGGCTCAGCAGAAGATGGTTCATGTTCTATCATCCATGCTGATATTCCAGACCGGCAACTATCATGAATACAGAGATGAGACAGACTGCGCCAGTGTGTACCAGAACACGAGTGGCATAAACGATGGCTGAGCTTGCAGAGGACCAGCATATCTGAACTGTGTGGATTTGGCAATGCAGAAGTTGAGGAACTTGACTCCCAGGGTGACGAGGCACTCGTTCACACTTCTTCTCACAGTTTCTGCAAATGGTGTTATGTAAGCACAATATCATCAGTCTTGATTCATTCTAATTTCTACATTTGTTGAAAATCAAACTATTTACAAATCTTGATCACTTTGGAAACACAAAGTAACATGAATTTGAAGTATACCTTGTGATAATTCAGCAAAAAATGCTGCTAAATTGAGTGCTAGAAGGAACCCAACAAGAACAACAACGTTGTGCCAAGAACTTCTCATTCTCTTCATCTTTTCACAATCAGACTCCAATGAAAATAGCTCCATTGATTATCACTCTTGAATCTTGATAGATTTTTTTTTGTCCTTTTTCTGTAGCAGTGGTTTGTGTGTTAATGAATGAGACTATTTATAGATGGTGGCTTGAGTTGTTGATGATCGAAGCTTGCCCTGGAATTATGACAAAATGTCAACTAGTTCTGTTAAATGATTATGATATTATTGGTATCAATAATAAATATTGCATGTATGCATATAAAAATACTTAGTTCTTGTGCTGCAAGAAGTGGAGTCAACTGTAGGTACAAACATATACTTGGGGGAACGATTCAACTTAATTTCTTCGGTGATTGATCCATTCTCATAACATCATTTGACCTTGGCAGTCATTTGATATAATCTACCTGACCTGAAAGACAGTTGATATAATCTGTGATTGTTGGATACAGTTTTAATAAAATCAATACTACTAAAAATAAAAAAGCTAAAGAATTATTTGTAAATAAAGCATTAATTTGGTTAATCGTAAAAATTAGTCAATTTTTGGTTAATCTCGCGATTTTCAAATAGCGTCAATAATATCATAATTTTAGCGTTTTTTTTCAATTGTTCTGCTGATTTGGACTTGGGGTAAATAGTGTATGATATGGACGCCAAAATACATTAGCTCAATCTTATATTCTTACATACTTAAATCCATGACTTTAACCATAAAAAATAAAAAATAGTCTTATTTTTCATTTTGTGGTATCGTTAAAAATAGTCTCATATAAAAATAAAAAACTTCTCTCATACACGTTATTAACACTCAAGGGCGGATCCAGGAACTCAATATCGTGGGGTCGAACTCGAATCAAACAACAAAAATAATAATAAAATAAATTTTTTAATAAAAAAAATATTAATTTATTTAGGCCCAATGAGTTTTTTTTTTTAATTTGAGAACGACATACTCCCTCCATCCCATAAAAATATGGAAATATTCCATATGATATAACACGAGAATTAAGACAAAATTGATAAAGTAAAAAAGATGAATAGAAGGGTAGTTAAAGTAGTGTTAGTAGATAGTGAGATCCCATTATTATTAGGGGCTTCTTGGTATGAATGAAATGTGATTCTTATTTCCATTCTATTCATTTGCTTAGTGTGATGGAATGAATGATTGAATGGATAAAAATGTAAAAGAAATCCAAGGAAATTGACATTTCATTCCTATCTTCATTTCATCTCATTCCACTCTCATTCCATTCCATCATACCAAGCATGCTTTAAGGGTTAGTGTTTTAATAGTAGTATAAGTTGTAAATAACTTAATGTATATGAGTAATAAATTGTGATAACTTTCTATAAATGGAAATGCCTATATTTTTATAGTAGTAAAAACAAAAAATGAAAAAGTGCACATATTTTTATGGGACGGAGGGAGTATAGTTTTTTTTTTTTACCAAAATTTAGAAAGTATAAAAACAATGTTTGAAATGTTAAATTATAGAACTAAATTTTTTAAAAAATCAAAAAATGATACTTATATTATCATCATTAAATTCAAGTACTGTGCTGAGTTTTAATAAGATAACTTATTAAAATATAATATACAAATCATTCAAAATCTTATTAAGCTTAAATAGATATCAAAATAATTACTTTACTACGTATATTTGAAATAAACAAATAAAGAGTAAATTCTGAGATTAATTTAAAATTAGAATTAATTATCTAATAGAAAGTGCCAGCTAAGCTATTTAAATTTACCTAGTAAATAGAGTACATGGAAAAAAAAATTTAAATTAAATGACTTCTAATTATTGCTTCTCCATTCTAGTCTCTCTCCCACGATGACCATAAACAGAAAAAAGCTTCTTCTTCCCCTCTCTTCATTCACGGTGACTACATTCACTGTGCCGCCTCCATATTCCAGACGTAGTCATCGCCTCACCGCTCATCTCTTGCTCAGTCTCGTTGCCATCTCTCTCTGCGTGGAATAGGTGGGGATTCATGGATGTCGTAGGGCAATGGCGGATCCAGGATATAAAACTCATGGGGTTGGACATAGTGAAAAATATATTACTATATATTTATTTAAATAATTATTATTTTAAAAAGTAAAAATATTTAAATGGAGTAATGTTTTGAAAAAAAAAACACATTAAAATTTAAGTAATACTATTATTTTTTATTATACACTTTAGTTGATTCTTACTAATATCCATATCACAAATTTATGTGAGTTCGGATTGTTTGTATTCTAAAGTATTTTTAAATTTGTGATACGTCATGTAATTTACGAATACTATCGTGTTGATTAACTTTTTTGCCAAAGTACATAGTACTAATATGCAAATACAGAAGACCAATCCTAATAAAATAGAGAAGGGATGACTTAAATTGTACTCCTTTCATCCCACAAGAATATGCACTCTTTCTTTTTTAGTCCGTCCCACCAGAATATACACTTTTTAATTTTGAAAAATCTCTTCTCTCTAATAAGGTGGGACTCATTCTCCACTAACAATACTTTAGTTACTTTTTCTCTCTACATCTCTTACCAATTTTACATTTAAACTCGTGCTGTCTCCAAAGTGCATATTATTTGGGGACGGAGTAAGTAATAAAAAAACTACTCATGTAATAAAATTTGTATTCAATACTTATATTGTATTTTTTGATAACTTAAATAGACTAAATATCCGTAACACCAAATTTGAAAATTGATAAAAATTAAAATACTATGTACATAAATAATGAATATATTTATTCAGTTGTGATGATTTTCATAAAAAATAATTCGATTCAAAAAATTAACTTAATTTGTGGAAGCCCAAATCCCCACATCTTGGCCCAAATCTCAAAAATGAAGACCGAATGAATCTCAAAACACAACGCATTTTCTTCCCCAAACTTCTCTTCTGCAAAAATTCTCACTTCTCCTCTTTCTTTCTTCCAAATTTCTTATCGAAATCTTATCAATTTTTTATTTACGATAATGATGTATATGTATATCTCTTCTCTTCTTTGTTTTCTCTAATTTTTAGTTTTATTGTCTTATCTGCTTCGGTTATGTGGAGAAGGCTACCGTGGGGTCGGAGGCAGGGTTTTTGAGAGTCGGTACGCTGAGTAGTGGTATTTTCCGGTGGTATTCATGGACCCATGGTGGGGTCGGCCGACCCCGCCCGACCCCACCTGGATACGCCGATGTCGTAGGGTCGGAGGCAGCTTTCCGATGGCACTCCGGGGGAGGTGGTGGGGTCCGCCGCTGCTCTATCAACTTTTTTCTTGCTCTCTCATTATTTTAAAATTTTTCTTTAAAACTCGTTTCTACCACTCATGTGACTATTTTTTATGCACGAAAGAAAGGATTATAAATATGCATAAAGGTAATGGATTTTGTCTTCCACATTATATATATACTCTCTCTGTTCTTTATTAATTGCATCATTTTTCCACTTCTGAACGTTTTAAATTAGTTAAGACATTTTTATTTTTGGCAAAAATAAAACTCTCTTCTATTTTATTCTTTTTATTTTATTAATACTATTTTATGATTTTAATATACTATACATTAATTTGTTAAGCTTTACGCCGAAAAGAAATGATCAAAGTTGGAGAGAGTAAAAATGATTCCAAATATAAATAAGTGGGATAATTGATCAAAGTTCCATGTTTTGATTTATAAGTGGGACAATATACTATACATCTCTTTAGAATTGAATTCACTACTCTTGTATATTTATATAGCCTGAGAAAACACATCAATTTGGGGATTATATGTATCCCAATCCAAAGATAAAAAGTAATTGAAAAACGTGGAAATGGCGTCCTACTCCGGCGACAACAAACCATCAGCCCCGCCCGCACCCGACCCGGAAGAGCCCCGGGTCGCCTACCCGTACCAACCGCCCAATTCCTCACCCTATGCTCCGATCAGCGGCTCCTTCGGGTCGGGTTCGTCTCCCCAAGGATACGGCTATTACCACCCTCCTCCCACCACCAACGTTTACAGCTCGTTTCCGCCGGGCACCCACCCCGATGTGATCCGGAGCTTCCAGATGGTGGATACCAACCAAAACGGTTACATTGAGGAGAAGGAGCTCCAACAAGCGCTCTCTTGGAATTACCAGCGATTCAGCCCCAATACTCTCCGTTTGCTTATTTTTCTCTTCCGAGATCCCCGAGAATCCTCTTCCATAATTGGTTGCTTCTTTCTCTTTCATTTTGGAATTTTGATTTCTAGTATTGCTGAGTTGTGTAAATTGTTTGAGTTAGGGTTTTGTGTGAAAATTGGGGGATTGCTTTTTTCATCATGTATTGGTTCTTGGTAAAACTTGCAGGACCGAAAGAGTTTGCTGCTATTTGGAGTTGCCTTGGCCAATGGCGGGTGAGTACAAGTATAATGATAAATCTACTGAAATTAGTATTTGTAGGATATAGTTTTGTTATGGAATGATCGCAATTAATAAAAATGTAGTCTTGATAGATACTGTTTGTTTAACCAAGTAAAGCAACAAGGTTCTCAATAATGGAATGAGAAATGCTAGCATTACCTATTGTGTGCGTATGATTCAATAACCGTGATAGTGTGTTGTTATTTTTACTTCACTTTACTGCTTCCATATCTGTTCTTGAACTTTTATTCATTTTCAGGATTGAATGTTTCCTACCGACTAAATATGTTTTTGTGGCATGCACAAACCTTTTATAGCTACCTAGTTCTGATGATCATATGTGTATGTTCAATATAAATTTGGGAATAGTTGTAGGTGTAATTAGAAAATACTGTATTTGTTTCGTTGCATATCAGATGAATGACTCTGAATTCAAGCTTGATCTATTTTTGTCTAATCGTTTCTAGCGTATAGGTGCAACTAAAAGAGTTAAGTTTCCGAAATGTATTTTATTTACTTTCGAGTCTAAAAATGCACTTGCTAGAACCACCAATATATACATGTGAGCTGCATTTGAGCAAATAGAGAATTAGATATATTGCTGATTTACACATGATTTCTTCATTCAATAAGATATCCTCTGTAACCAGGGAATTTGGAAATAGTGGCATTCACAATTTGATGAATTGTTTAGTAAGCAACCATGGGAAATAGATGAGACTAATGGTCAAATATATTTATATCGACATCTGAGCTTAACCATATCTGCAGATGTCTAACTGTTAATAAAATTACCATTGGACATTTTTTCCTTGGAATCCCCTGGGGTGTGTGAAGGAGTGAGCTGTTTGATGCAATTGTTGACTTCTCTCCATTATTTTAGGCAATTTTTGAAAGATTTGATCGAGATAGGAGTGGTAAAATTGATGCTATGGAACTTAGGGATGCCCTATATAGTCTTGGATATGCAGTGCCACCTTCTGTTCTTCAAGTCTTGATTTCCAGATACGATGATGGCAGCAGGCGTCCGGTAGAGCTAAGTTTTGACAGCTTTGTTGAGTAAGCTCATACTTTTCTTATAAACATACGAAACTATTGGTTTTGTTCCTATTATTTCATCTGGAGCTTAATTGGTTTCTCTTTTTTTTTTTGGTTCAGGGGTGGGATGATTGTAAAGGTGAACAACAATTTCAACGGATCTTCTAACCTTCACATACTCATTGTTTGATTTTCTCTTCAATCTCGAACATGAGATGCCATTCTAAATCGTATTTGAAACCATTTTCAGGGTTTGACAGAAAAATTCAAGGAGAAAGACACGCGTTACACGGGATCAGCGACGCTAACTTACGAGACCTTCATGACCATGATCATCCCTTTCCTCGTTGCAGATTAGTATCTCCATCTCCCCACTACTCTTGATTTTGGTTTTGCATAGAACTGTATAGCTTATTTTGTTTTCTGCTAGAGCTTTGTACATGTATAAGAGAGCAAACTATTGTCTTTACACTTCCATGAGTTATTTTCTTTGAAATTTGTGTTTGGTATAGATTTGTGTTTGCTTGCATATTTTCTTCTTATTTTTTATAAAAAAAATGGTTAACAAGTAATTTGAAACCTGATCTGTTGATACTGTAGTGTTTATTAAATGTTAAGATACTGCCTCAGATCACATCATTAAATGTTTCATTGATGTAACGGAAACCAATTTGCATAAGGACATAGTTTTTTTAATCATCTTTTTGAAGCTCATACCTAAACCTTTGTCTCCCATTCACATTAATGGAGCAGTTACAGCTACTTTCAATTGCATCATAAATACAAGTGACATGTAGATTAGAGGGCATGTTAAGATATACTTTAGTCGGATTCGTTTATTGCAAAGATCGGATTGTAAACGAGCATTAAACGTTCAAGCACAAAACACTGCTACTTTCTTTGTTGGCCCTTGCTAATGTTCAGTTTTCAGCAGCAGCCAAAAGATTTATGGGTGAAAAATGTTGGGATGATAATCAATCAGTTTTTGATTGATGTTAACAAAAATGAACAAAAATACCGAAGCCACAATGTTACTATATATACCTAAACCATCATTTAGTCACAAAGATGACTTTTATTTCTCAGTTTCTATGAATGAATTAGCTGTTGAATAAAACTGTATCTGAATCATATAGTATACAAACAAGTCTTGTATGCCCTTGTATAGTGACAATTCTTTTCAGCTTGTAGTTTTCACCTGCAAAAGCGGAAAATTCAGTCTTCGGAGGCTTCGGTATTTTCCGCCGAACACACCAAATCATAAATATGATTATTATTATTAAGAAGGTTTATTACTGAATCAACTATCCGAACATGCACCCCTATTTTGGTTTGGCAAAACCGACCAAATAACCGAATACACACCCCTAATTATTAAATCACATGTCACGATCCAACTCGGGCTCAAGACGTATGCGAAGAAGAAAAGTAGAGCATCCAAAGATACTCCACAGTCAAGTTGATGCAACATATTCCATTTGAATAAAAGTAGAAAGAGATGATAAAAACACCCAAAATGTGAACCCTAGGTGGGATCACTACTAGAATAGAAACAAAACAGGAACAAATGTGATTGAGGCCCCTTTCAAGATGCAACATCATATGGACTTTTCTAGTGAAAGAGAGGAACCTATCACACTAATATGCATTATTAAATTCAGGATGACAATTGACAGAGACCCCTTATCTACTAAACAATAATGCCAACCAATCTTATCTTATCAAATCACTTAGGTCATCAACAAATTTCATTGTGGTTCATCATATTCTTATCATCTGCATTATTTTCATCTACATTTCCACAGACTTGTATTACTTGAAGGTAATACAAGAACACAATCTTCATTACCTCAGAATTTAATCCAACCCAAAGGATTTTTTCGAAAGCCTCATTGTTCTCTCCATCATCTTCAAACTTGTGATAGGTCCCTTCTTGCTATAGAAAACGCCGAAATAATGCAACGGAAATGAGCAATAAGTACAAGAAATGCATCCCCTGCAAGCAAGAAACAACCAATCAGTCCAAACATGTCATCCATAGCATCATGTACAATACTATACATAAATGTAACTGAATCTAAACTCACATTTCTCTTGGAAGATGAATATTCCATACGAGGAAGGTAGCCTTGGAGTCCAACATTGTACACTGGAGTGCCATCCGGGTAAAACAACCCGTAGTTTCGTTCAGAGACAGGCCCAGGCTTCAAATCCTCATTAAACAGTGCGAACACATAGATGTCGACTGGCACTGATGGCTTAGCCGGGGTGCCTTGATTCTGCTGTATCAGTTTGAGCAAGTTACCGTTATACAGTCTAGCATTCTCCGGGGTAGCCCCTACCTCGTCTGCATCCCCTTTAGACGGCCATCCCGTCTCAGAGACTTTAACCTGTATGTCATTATGCCCCATTGCTTTGATAGCTGCATAAACAGCATCAATCTGTGCAAACAACATGTTGTCATAGTGCAAGTTGGTGTTGGTGTCTATCATTCCCGGGCTAGGCTGGAAAAGCGCGTAGCTAAGTGAGATCTCGTCAGGGCTGTCCTTATAAGCAAAGAAGGGGTAAGCATTTATGAGGAAGGGTGAGTGAGTCTGTGTGTGGAAATTGAGAATGCTTTGGATGTAGTCTGCAAGATCCTCTCTGAATGCACCTGCAGAGGGCGGGAACGAGCTGCTCAAGATCCCGAATGAGTGGGCCGTTGTCACGTATATCTCCTTGTTTAGTCCAAGATTGGTGACAGCAGCATTCACTGACTGCATAGCTGGGAGGAGGTACGACATGAGCTGTGTATTGTTGCCCGTGAGGACCTCGTTACCAACGGTGATGCACTTGATCTTCGTCTGGGATGTGTAGGGCTTCACGTGCTGCTCGACCCAGGCCTGAGCCTGGGCTTGATCGGACATCTTTTGTAGGTACTCGTTGCCTAGCCCGATCACAAACTCTACTTCTGTGTTGGCGAATGCTGACAGCACAGTTGGATCCGCGTCATACAGCTTCACTCTGCTTATGTTGAGAGAGCTCAGGAGGAAGGCCACGCGTGATGGGGCAGGGAGATTGTTCGCAATCTGGCCGTAGTTTATTCCCACTCCGAGACCTCTGATGCTAACAAATGAATCTAACACACACACACACACCCCATCAACTTAGCAAGATTTATTGGTAAATTTAGCAATAGAATGAATCTAACAGTGAGAGAGACAAATAAGTATATTGATCTGATGATAGGAAAATGAATGATTAAAGACTGTCAACTTTGAAACATTTTATTGATAGACTTAGCAAATGGAATGAATCTAAGAGATGTAGAGAGCCTAAGTAGCAATATACTACTAATATTGATGACATGAAAAAGAAATGCAGAAAAACTGTCTACTTTGCAAGAGTTTGTTGCTTAATATGGCAATTAGAAATGCTAGCAATGAATCAAATATACTATCACCAAACAGAAAGTTGCGAAATTAATATCAGCAAACAAAATATATATCAATCACATTAGAATAATGGAAAATAAATCCGTTCTCACTTTTCACCAAGTATCTACTGTCACAACACACTCAATAAATAAACAAAGTAGTAGTAGTATTTTATTTCTAAGATTTGAAAACAAACACACCCTGCTGAATCACTTAAAACATCAAAATCCAAGAATTTAATTCCTCTATTCTTTCTGTTTTCATCATCGTCAATAAAATAAAAATACATCACATGCAAAAACTTATAGATTCAAGATTTCAACAAACTGGAACTAAAAATCCCATATTGAAATGAGAAAAACCTGAAAAAATGAGGAGGAGAAGAACCCTGCAAAGGGTGGCCATAGCCGTATGCCAACTCTCTGAAAATCTGCCACGACACTGCTTTGTTGTTTGATGTCTGTATATATATAATTTATAAGCAGTATAAAAAGAATAAATTAGATTTCACACAGCCAATGTGTGAAAATTTGCTTTCAAATTAAAATGAAAGAAAGCTGCATAGTTGACAAGATTTTTTTTTGAACATGTTTTCCAGTTGTTTATTTCCACGTAAGAGAACTGGACTCATCTGTTTCTGTAATGAAATCTGATTCCAATTTTCTTTTTTCCAACTTTTTGAAGTCTTAATCATAATTGTATGATGAGATAAATTTTTGCACCTGTAAACAGTTGGGCAGATTGAAAGAGCCGAAGGTAGGTGCGGATTCCCGGAAATACCCCTAAATCAAGAATCCACTTTTTTATTTCTTTTTTTCGATTTGGTCCCTTTTTCTAGATTTTATTGTAAAATAAAAAATAATTCTTTAGCATATGCGGTGAGTAGCTAGCTAGTAGCAAGCGAGCAATACCAAAAAAAATTTAAATTCGTATTGAAAAAAAAGTCTACTTTAAATGGCTAGAAATCTCAAAATTGGTAGTAGTATATTTCATCTTAACTTAAACTAATATTTATAAATTATAATTGAACTAGTAGCCATTTTTTCCATGATTTGGAGTCAAATATCTAGTAATAAATCTACTCGTTTAGGTGTATGCCCATAGTATATATGTGAATTTATATTATATGAAACCTTGAGATTAAAGAATCTCAATTACAGAGTAGTATTATTATTTTGGTATGCATATACGGATAGCTGAAGATAATATTTTAGTGATAGACAAGAGGATTTTGCAGTACATAATTTTGTCATACCACTCAATTAAGACACGGTTCTGAAATGGTGGTCTTTATTCTATACATAGAGAATCTACAAACTTACAATTAATGTTGATTGAAGCCTATAATCCTCCATCAAATTTGTCTGTAAGAGTTCGTTTGTTGACTTATGCATATCTCATTTTTGTTCTTTTTTTTGGGAGGAGGGGTTTGCCACCCCAGTCCCCATATAGATGCTGATGAGAGAATTTGAGCATACAGAAGTAAATACACCCACACCTATAAAGTTCGATTTTCTCTTATCATCACAAAAAGACGGCAATAAAATAAAATGCAAATATAGGAAACTTTTACAGCCCCTTTATTCTTATTCTTCTTACATCCCTACAAAAAAAGGATGCCTAAAGTTCATTGGAATTTCTAAACTTCATATTCTTTTGCTTATTTGATTCAAGTTGTATATTTAGATTCTAGGATAAGTTGTTTCTGAATTGGGCCTCTAGATTTTGGCCCATAAAAAATTTCTAATTTATATATCATATCGAGACTCTGGAATTTGCTCAAGTATCTATTTATCTTTCAGATTTCCAGCCGTTTACACCAACTCATGAATTTTGAACACCAACTTCTTTTGTTTTTGTTTTAGAATATATTCAATCTAACGAATCTCCAAACTATACAAACTAGTATTACTAATTTGTCTACTTTTGTAATGGACTATATCTATGTCTAGTGAACACGCCCTTATCTATTTCCAACATAAAAATAGGCACAACAATAAAAAAGAGTTTGCTAACAGAAATTGATCGACAAATCACGATTGGATATTCAACACTACAGCCAGAGAGCATAGTTTCTCTTTTAAATGTCTTGATATCAAAGAGATGATAATTATCAATACAGATCACTTTCCTTGTGTGTGTGAATCACACAGTCTGAAGTCGGGTAGGAAACGCAGGTCAGCAGGTAGCCTTCCTGCATCTGTTTGTCATCAAGAAACGAGCCATCGGACTGGTCAACAGTCCCCGACACCATTTTCCCAGCACAGGTGGAGCAGGCTCCGGCCCTGCACGAGTATGGGAGTTCAACTCCAGCTGACTCAGCAGAGTCAAGGATGTAGCAATCATCAGGTGCGTCAAACTCGCACTCAGCACCGTCTGGTCCAATCAATTTCACCTTGTACACAGCCATGGCAGTAGCTTTGTAGTCAGCCTTTGCCTTCAGGCCAAAGATTCTAGAGGTGCTCTGTAGAGAACCCAAAGAGGATGGGATCTTGATGAAGGCGCTCGTGGTTTGACATCGAGGCACACTTCCAAAGATTGAAACGGTGGGAAGCCTTGCAGTTGCCATGCTATAGTCTCCTGCAAAAGACACTTTTTCAACTCATTGATGCCAGGTGAAATCAAAACTAGAGAGAAAATGCATCAAGGCCGGTAAGGCAGTCTCATATCGCGTTAGCTATGTCAAGATAGGATTAATCAACAAAACTGAAAGTACAATACCAAAATTAAATGCATTCTTTCCATAATCAATTCAATTCTATGCAATCTCCCTAAAGTACAATATAGTATTTGCCAGTTGCGGATGGCCACAGTGGCGGAAGCCACATTTGGTCATCCATTTTAATGCAACGAAGCATTAGATGTTCGGAGCATTATGAAAAGAGCGAGAAAATAGTGCGATGCCCTTCACTCGAAGCTCCAATACAAGATGATTAGCTAATCCAATCTCAAAAGGCATCTTATTCCTACCATACACACGAGTCCTACTTTCACCAAAAATCAAACACACAAGAAGACTGTAAAAGTTTGTACAGCTTACAATCTAAACACGTGTCAAAGACTCAAAGGCTCCAAACTTGCAAAAATCTAAGAAACTTCAAATGTCAACTCCATTGCCAATAATTCACACCACAACCTCTCCAATGCTTTACACTAAAGATGTAGTGAAACACTCTCTACAGCATAATTCATTTAAAATAGCCTCTAATTACGCAGTCATCAGTAAATCAGGCATTAAGGCGACAAAAACTCAATTCACAATCTGAGAAAAACTCCTACGATTCTGCATAGATATGCTAATCAAAATCAGCTCAATCTACCAACAACCAATAATCAGTCCGAAAGAGGAAAAAAAAAGTCGAATTCCAGAGCCAAACACATCGCAATCACACAAACATCAGGCAAAAATCGTAAATCTAATAAAGCACAAAACAAACAATAAATTTAAATCTTCAAAACCAAATAGCAACACACAGGATTCCAAGATCCATGCGTGATCGGAATTGTTTACTGAAATTAAGAAGTGGAGGCAGAGATAAACAGGAGTATGAAAAGTAGGAAGCAGTTTGAAACCTGAAGCTGTGAAGTGAGAGAGAAAAGCGCAGGGTATGGGATCGATGTTTGGTGCAGGCGCAGTAGATATACTCCTTTGAGCGATAGTCAGGTGCCACCAACCTGCTTATTACTTATTAGCTCAGCTCCTTGGTGGAATATTAGGAGTATTCCTTATTCTGAATTTCCTCATACAATTTCTTAGGAATAATTTGTGGAAGTGGGATTCATTTTAGAATTCCTTACATCCCACATAATAACTAAAGCATCAATAAGGGAGTTAATTTATTTTTGTTATAAATAAATAATAAGTATATCTCATATCCAATAAATCTTTCCACTCATATTTTTTATATCATTAAAATGTAAAAATGAGATTCAAATCCCACTATTTTTTTCTACCATTTTTCTTAAATATATTCTATTATAAATTAATACTTATATTATTTTTTTATCCACTTCTTTTTCACTTTTCTTTAAAATTCTTAAAACTCACACCAAAGTCAAATTAAATATAGATTCACCACTTTGTTACTTGAAATTAAATTGCACTCCCTTTGTCTCACTATAAGTGAGTCGTTTCTTTTTGGCCGTTGTTTTGATAAAATGATACTACATGTCTACATCCGTCCCATAATAAGAGTTACACTTTATTTTTACCATAAATGATAAGTAGGTCTTACATTTCACTAACTCACTTCACTCACATTTTATTATAAAATCAATATAAAAAATTGGGTTTCATATTTCACTAACTTTTTCAACCCACTATTCTTTACATTTCTTAAAACTCGTACCACAATAGGAGTAACTCTTATTGTGTTGTAGAGGAGTACTAAAGTGGAGAGAGAGTAAAGTAAGAAAAAGAATAATATAGAAAATAATTGTATTAATATTATTCTCTTGTTTACTTTACTTTCACATCACTCTAACTATTTATTATTTATTAGTATTATTTTTGCAAAACAACGTCCGAATAGAAATTGATCACTCATAATGGGATGAAGGGACTATATTTTAGGTTGGAATATAAAGTCTCGAACAAAAATGGATCTACATCATATTTCCTCTGTCCTTGAAAAATATGAACTACGTTGTATTTCTTTATTAGTTCATCTCTGAGAATTACTATATAAACTTTTTATATTTTGGAACAGTTAAACAACACATTATCTCTACACATCATGATATTTATAATTTATACCATTACACTTCATTCCTTTTTTTTTTTTTTCTATTGATGTGGAACTCACTACTTACACAGTTACACTTCCCTTTTATCTCTATTTCTTACTTTACCAATTATACATTAAAACTTCCCCTTTATCTCTATTTCTTACTTCATCAATTATACATTAAAACTCACGTCAATCCACTCTTTCTCTTGCTTTACCAATTTCTCATTAAAACTCATATTATCAACAAACAGAACTACTATTTGTTTTGGATTATGGACACAGGAAATATATCATACAAAAAACTTATACGGGCATATAACATTCCATTTTCTCATAGTATTAATCAAAATAATTGTTTAGATCTCAACAAAGCAAAAGTAAGATAAGTTAACAGTTGATCAAAACAAGTAGACTAATAAATCCAAGGAACATATTATGAGCAATAATCTGGAGATAAACAATTACTACTACAAAAGAGTATCAATAATAAACCCTTGTTCAATTTCACAAAAAAAAAAAAGCCCAAAAAATTCCCGTTCCTGGGAAGTTTAGAATAGGTTCTTCTGCTCACACAACTTGACTTTCTTCGATAAACAATAAACTTCTTAGAAGATACGTTGTGGCTTTCCCATGGTACTCTTCAAGAACAAGCACCTCACCTGATACCATCACAAAATAAAAAATTATCACATGCGAATTACTACTATCAACAAAAACATGGAAATGGGACTTACATTTTGCCAATTCTTTTTCAAAAGGGAAACAAGGAAGTTGACACTCATTTGCACGTTCTGGAAGATCTGTTTCTCTTCCATGTCAAGGTTACCCACAGCAACACCCATGCAGAGCACCTTCTTCAACTGGAACTTAATTGTGGCCTTTGTCTCGTTCACCTTGGCTTCAAGAGACTCCTGGTGTGTAACAAGAGTAGGGAATTTGCCTGAATCATAATAATCAAAATAATTAACCACAATAATAGCATTCAAACACCTCCCTAAAAATGAGGATATAGATATGTTGAAAATAAAATTAATACAAATTTATGAGCTTATAACTGTGTTCAGATATCAATATTTTGTATCAGACCTATCACAACTGTTCAAGTCAAAAATAAACATACAAAGGAATGAGCATCACTTTAAATTTATAAACTTATGCTGGGCAATGATTTCCAATAAGAAACAGATTAAGGCACCAGATTCAATCAAATTTACACATACAACTATACTCTCGTAAGTAGGACATGCATCGGTCACAGATTAGGTACTTGCCTGCCTTGTTAAGACCAGGTCCCAGGAGACGTGGAATCTGCTTAATAACAGCTTCTGAGGCCAAGAAAGCATGGTACCTCTTTGCTAGCTTCTTCACCAATTTCTTGTTTTTATTCAACTTCTTCAGTGCTTCGACATCCATGGATGCAAGGCCAATCTTCTCTGCCTGAGAAACAATAACAAATCACATCAAAAACAGTGTTAATGAGATATAATTATAGATACAGAATTATAGAGAAACCCATATCAAACTTCCAAGGTAGGAAATTAATCATTTTAGACAAAGTTAGATTTACTAATAAAAACTAATAGTAGCATCGATATTGGGTTGCCTATTGATAATAAAACACCAATATAGAGACAATACATAAACATCATTGATAGATAAACACACAAATACCTTTTATCACATAACAAAACAAACCAAAGCAAACGCAATAGCTAGCAAAATATATAGATAAACTTCCATACCTCCTCCACATGCTGTGCGTCTCCAAGCATGCAGATCTTCATCTTAGGCCTCGGGATATGGGGCAACCTGACAGATCCACTGAAACGCTTGTCCTTTTGGGGGTCATAGTTCTTGAGTCCAATCTGAAGCTCAATGGTCTCTGTGAAGTTGCGCTTCTTTTCCTTAGAATCTGTAACAATCACAGTGATGGCTTCCCTCAACGCCTCACTCTGAAGCTTACTGCAATTACAATGACAGAGAACATCAGCATATTGTTACAACACTTTTCCTATTTCTGAGGAGATAAAAAGAGGGAAGCATGGATTCATATCAACCTCTAATATGATTTTATTTAAATATATAGCTACCGGTGATAATTGTTTTAAGATGATCTACATATCATACAGCCTAAACATGAATTATAGGAGGGCTCTATCGACATGAAACTGGATAAAATCGGAAAACATTCCTAAATCAGAAGAACATCGATCGTATATCAAATTGTTAATCGAGGCTTGAACATAGCTCACTGATCGAACTAGGAGCCAAGTATCTACAGATCGAAAATCGAAAACTCAAAGATAAACCTTGAATGGAATAAAAGTTGAAATAGAAAATCTGAAAACAAAAATGGTGAATCATCTTACCTCATTGTTCACGGTCAATTAGTTTCCCGAATCACTACATGAACATAATGAAAGGGCAAAATTAACCACGGAAATTGAGCTAAGAAATGAATCAGAATGCGAAAAGGAGATACATAAAATTACAAAAAAAAAAAAAAAAAAAAAAAAAAAAAAAAAAAAGTGATGAGAGAATGCGAACCTGAAGAGCGGTGGCTGGAATGACTGAAGAAGCGGGCGAGTGGCGCAGATTCACATAAATATTAACGCACAAACCCTAACAAGGATGCTTATTGGGCTCTTAATTACAGCCCAATCTATAGCCCATTTATGCTTGATAGTTAATACAATTCAAATTTATTTTGGTGGATCGGGTTCTTGGTAACTGAATTTTGGAAATTATTTCCTAAAAAAATTTTAGTACTGCTCTCTTCTCCACTAAAAATTGATAAACTTGTAAATGACATGAATTTAAATATGCAATTAATAAAGTGAGAAAAGAGAAAAAAATAGTTAAATGAGTTGGCATGCAAATTCGGGTATCCTATCCAAACCCGAAAATTCGAGTACCTAACCCAAAATTTCAAAATATCATACCCAAAACCTGACAGCGTACGTGAATACGGGTATCCTAATACCCGATGCAGGTACCCATACACCCGAAATTATTAAATTTCAAATTTATTCTATTTATATAAATTATATTGGGATGAGAATAGAAATTATTAAAAATAACACAATACTACTATTTATTGACTATTATTAAAAGTTTAAACTTCTAACTTTAATGCTTTAACATTCTCTAGATTATGATTCTAAATGTGATTATATAAATTTACCCTACAGGCCGTAGGCCGTATACTAAATAAAAATATTTATCACAAATACATAACGAATCGAGTATTAGTCGGGTACCCTAGTACGAGTTTCGGGTACCCTAAACCCAAAAATATCCTAACATTAACTACCCAATCCGTACCCAAACCCATACCCGAACCCATAATTTTGGGTTTCAGGTACCCAAAACCCAACGAAAACTAAATTTGCACCCCTAGAAATTAGTGTTAGTGGATTGTGGATTATTTTTTATTGGAAAACTTTCCATATTTAGATTTTGTCTAATATTATAGACGACCCAAAATGATAAAACTAGTCTATTGTTTAGGAATGAAGAAAGTACTGTACGATTTTTTTAGTGGTATACTGGTATTGACTTTGAGGATGAAAGGGGATCCTCTGTTGAGGAAATCACAACATGAAAATATTTGTACTATGATTTTTTAGAGTTTTTAAGTTAATGGATATACTCGTTCTACTCACATTGAACATGTTCATATAAACTTGAATTAACCTTTGCTAAATCATAAACAATAAGATTATATTCATACTCATTGAATTAACTCCTACAGCCGTATAGTAAGCTCTAATTCAATTTCTAATTACCAACGTACATGAATTCATTTACATCATCGGTTCAATATTCCTACAAATGCATTGTAAATATTCCTAAACCCTAAATATAAAACGACATGTAAAACAACTTATCCAGGATTCATATGTTGAACACTATACAAATCTCAAAGTTTCTTTATCTATGTTCCTCCTATTAACCAAGTTAAAGAGACTTTGACTAAAAAATGAGAATGATTGAATAATAAAACACATTGGAATAATAATTAAAAGTAAAAAAAAGCACCATTGAATAAGATCATAGATTAACATTAACACATAGAGTCCGTAAATGATACGATCATGGGTGCTGAGCCTCAGGTCACTAGTATGCCGTGAGTCTCAATAGTCTAACTTTATCATTTTGGGACGTCCAATCTACCCATTTTTTATATCTCTAACTTAACCCATTTTTTTCCTTTCTATCTCTTATTTTACCAATTTGTCATTAAAACTCGCATGGTTCACAAATGAGACTATTTTTTATGGACAAAAGGAGTATAATATATTTCTTTAATCTTTACAACGAAAAGAAATGACTGTATTATTATAGAACGGAGGGAGTACTCTTTAAGTTTTCTCTTGCAAATGCTCTGAGTAATTAAAACTAGTATTCCCTACGTCCCATAAAAATATGCGCACTTTTCATTTTCGTCCATCACATAAAAATATTACCAATATTTTCATTTATGAAATACTGTCTTTAAATAATTATTGATATATAGTATCAATTTATTTACAACTTCTACGACTATATAAATTCAATAAATACTAAAAATATGTGGGTCATACACCCTTATTATCCACTATATTATTTTCAAATTAACACTAATAATTTGTGGGTCTAAACTCTTAATATGTGGAATACTTTATATATTGTATAGTAAAATATAGTGTAATTAATTTGTGTTTTATTTCAAATTCACATATTTTGTGAGGGAGGGTGTATTACACACAGCTAGTGAAGTCCATTATTGTAAGTCATTTTAGAGAGGAAGATTGTACCCTCTCACTCCTTTTAAATTAATTACGCAAGAATGCTCTTGAAAACAAGACGATCATGAATGGGCTGAAACTGAGTTTGCATGGCGAGTCACAGAGTCGGTGAATTGTCTGACTCGGGAGCTCAACACCACCACCATATCCCCTACACGATTGCTCACACGCTTCACCACCCCAACAACTCTACTAATCATGTAAGTTCAAAACAAAAAAGATTTCATTTTTCGATTTGGGTTTTACCAAAAGTTCTGACTTTTTATTTCACAAGAAATCAACAAGGCTCACCTTTTGATTTTGGGGAGCTTGAGGAAGCCATTATTCTGCAAGGAGTTAATGACAAAAAACAACGTATGCTACTTACTCTCTTTTACTTTTCATACGTTGATTTGTGTAACCAACTCCCAAGAGAGAGAAACACGTGTCTATAGAAAGAGGGCAAAGGGGTTTCTATTTCCTGCGCAGAAATCATTCTCGGACTAGGGATTTGAATGGCGTGTGCTTCAAATTTGGAAAAAAACCATAACTGCAAAGCTAAAGGAGATTAGCTAGCTTCTAAACCAAAGTTTGAAAGCCAAAAATTTCAGAAATTTCCCTTCTTCAATTTTTATTCAGGCTGATTCTTGAAGATTTTGCTTTGATCTTTTGCAGCCTTAGACACCGAAATCAGGCCTGCAGCAACTCTGGATATGCTATGAGTTTCCAGCAGCATACCACAAGAGTACTCTATATTTACTTCTCCTTTCAATCTTTGACCAACTTTACATTTCTTCTTAATTTATTACACAATCTTTTCAAAACATAGATTTATTCATTGCTGCTGCTGCTCTCTCAATCTTTCATGAGTGTTCTTAAATGTGTTTTGGAGAGTTTTGTAATGAAAGCGATTTTGACTAAAGAATTGTGCCATTTAATACAGGGAAGCTCAAAATCAGGAGAAGGGAGTACTGATTCAGGGTCAGCTGTAAATACACTTTCCAACACCCCCGAGTCTCCTACCGACCACCGTCAGCCACCGCCGCGGCAGATGGACTCTGCCGGTGGGATTGACAGCCCAAGGATAAGTGGCTCCCACTCCCATCCAGCTGCTGCTAAAGCTAAACCAGCCCAAGAAAAGGTCTGCTACACTTTTTCCTAATTCTTGCTTGAATTTCTTCCTATAGCTCCGGAAAAAGCTCGCATCTCTATTGCTTCTATCACTCAATTCCAATTGCTGCAAGAAAGATGTTGGCAAAGGGAACTGCTCCTTCAGATTGCTGAGGGATTTTTCTGATTTTATTCTGACATATAAGGAAAAGCAGAATCTTTACAGTGTTAAGAGTATTGTATTTCTTTTTATCTTTCTTGATCTTATTGTAGCTGTGTGTCATCAATCTCCACGACTGCAGTTTAAGTCCTTGTTCATAATTGCCTACTTTTTCCCATCCCAAGAACTGTAGTTTAATATTTTTTCACAGATAGAAACAATGGAAATCATTAGTAGACATTGTTGCAGTGGTCATCACCTTGTTAAGAAAGAGCTATAAAAATGCCAGCATATAGTATCTTCTAAATAATGACCAACTTGATTTTGTTAATGAAAATTTTAAATTTTTCAAAAGATTCTACCATTGCTGACACGTTACCTTCCTCCCCCATTCCCTAAATCAGAATAGAATACTATAAAGTTCAAAATTTTGCCTTATAAAATTTGTTTGTTCTAGCTGCCACTTCTCGACTCTAGTAAAGTACTAACAATTGTCTCTCTTGAATTTATTTTTAAAAAATGCAGAAAAGAGGGCCTGGTTCTAACTCAGACGAAGTGCTTGATGCTAAGGTGATCAAAACAGCCCACATTATTCACATGCATGCATGAGCTGAAATCTGTAGCCCCACTGAATTTTATAATTTCTATAGATTTTTCTTAATTCCCAAATATGTATTCTTTGAAGATCTTGATCTTGAATTTGTATAAACTTTTTTCTTCTTACAGACATTGAGACGTTTAGCCCAAAATAGGGAAGCAGCTAGGAAGAGCAGACTTAGAAAAAAGGTAAGTTGCAGTTTTATTTGCTCCTTTCTCTTTTTTTCTTCTTAAAACCAAGATTTTGTATCTATATACATGTGTGTTTCTACAGGCCTATGTACAGCAGTTAGAATCAAGCAGGATCAGGCTTGCTCAGATGGAACAAGACCTCCAGAGGGCAAGGTCACAGGTAACAACAGGAGTAACATTTAATCTATTAGTACTAGCAACAAAGAAAAATTAAGACATCTAATGTCCTACTAATATACTCCTACTTATAAAATAAGTGAAGGCTGCCAATCCAAAAACATTAAATAATTAGTGTGTAATTTTCTATTTGATTTTCTTGACTCACTCCCTTTCTCTATTTCTCTATTACTATATTCACAGGGACTTTTCTTAGGAGGAGGTGGGGCTGCAAGTGGGAGTATTAACTCTGGTATCTCTCTACATTTCTCATTTGTGATTTGATTAAACTGCCCTATTGAAGACTTCTTCCCCTTTTCCCATGAATGTTTTAATTAATTCTTGGTGGAGTTTTGTAAAGATGTTTTTTTTAATGCTTTCATCTTTGTTCAGGGGGGAGGAGTTGGTATTTTCCATGTTAGTTAATTCTTGCATTATGGGATCTCTTAAACATAATTGACATTATTAGATCTATCTAATTTCAATCCATTTATGAACAAAAACATCAAATTTGTCTGAATCTTATATTTTCGCCTAGATTTGATGTCCAGTTATGTGGTAAGAAGAGATTTAAAGTCCATATTAGGCCTGTAAAAATTTTCAAGTAAAACAAATTTTTTTTACTTTGATTAGAAGTTTACTGCTTCTTCGAGGCCATGCTAGATTTTAATTACTGTTTCAGGGGAAAAAAAGATTTAAATCAAATAACTGTATGACCAAGTCTGCAACTTTTACCACATGGTATCAAGTGTGTCATTGACTGTGTTGTGTATATTTTTTCCCCTTCCCAGATAGCTGGTTTCTACCTACGTATATGATAATATTTGGAAATTTGGAATATTTTCAGTTCAGTCTTTTGCCTCATCTGTGCCCACAGATATTTGAATTTTGGCCATGAGCCTTTGTACATTTTGCAGAAAGGCTACTTTATAGTTATGTGGATAAACATAAAAAAGCAAAAAACAAAAAACAAAGAATGAAAGAATCATATAAATGTAACCAAAAAAAAGAAGAGAAAAAAAATATGGTAGAGTAGTAGTTAGTGGTTGAGGCTGTCCTTTTGTGCTTTCTTGAGTTGTGTCTTTACTTTGTGTTTGCAACATGCATGGACCCTATGGATTGTGTTTCACAAATCATTATGAAATAATATTATAACTTTCTTAGGTGGGGCAATATTTGATATGGAATATTCAAGATGGCTAGATAATGATCATAGGCACATGTGTGAACTCCGGACTGCATTTCAAGCTCACTTATCCGACGGTGATTTGAGGGTTATAGTTGAGGGATACATTGCTCATTATGACGAGGTCTTTCTCCTAAAAGGTGCCGCTGCCAAATCTGACGTATTCCACCTTATCACTGGAATGTGGACTACACCGGCCGAGAGGTGTTTCCTTTGGATGGGCGGTTTCCGGCCATCCGACCTCATCAAGGTTTAGTTCATCACTCATTTGTCACCATGCACATTTTTTCATTGTTTAATAATCCTTAAAATTTTCTTGATTAGCAGATGTTAATACCGCAATTAGGCCCTTTAACAGAACAGCAATTCATGGGGATTTGCAGCCTCCAGCATTCCTCACAGCAAGCAGAGGAGGCACTTTCACAAGGGTTGGAACAATTGCAGCAATCCTTAGTTGATACCATAGCTAATGGCTCTGTTAATGACAACATGCAACATATGGCCATGGCGTTAGGCAAGCTAGCCAATCTTGAAGGCTTTGTTCGGCAGGTACATATGTCCACACCTGCTTCCGTTTTTTCCGTTTAGATTGATCAAACCCTGAAATTAGATGACTTAACTATGCAAAAGTGGAATTTAGTTTTAATCCCTTATCTAAAGTAGTTTAAAAGTTGAGGTGTTGCGCTTTAAGGACACACCATGTAGTGGTTTGATGCTAAATGTGACTTTATTTAGTGAGATAAGCGATAAGTGATTAGAAAGCAGATGTCGGAAACTGATGCAACTAGAGAAAGTAGTATCATTCCCTTCCTTTTGGCTTTATATTCTGCTTTCTCTTTTAAGTGATGTCTCAACTATACAGTACTTACTTTATAGAGGGATTGGACTTACCTCGTCATGTGGAGTAAATAAATTTTATCTTCGGATCACATAAGTACATATACCTACAACCTTCTTGCATTTGCATAAACAGCATCTCAAAATTGTTGAATTTTAGGTAGCATCCCTTAACTCTTAGAAATGGCCATATTGAATAGGATCAAAAGATATGCCTAGTTAGAAATGGAAAGATTAAATACTTCCTATTCAAGAAACTGAAAGCAATGCCTTAATGAAAGTTGCTTTAGAATGATATGACAAATTAGTCCATTTCTGGTGGAACCCCCACTGATAGTTTTGATGGCTAACAAATCATAGAGGCTCATTTCTTGCAATGACAATGGCTTGTTTGCTTTTATTCCTTCATTAGGTAAACAGTTATAGCTTAAAAATGAACAAATGAGGCCTTGCTGTTGTTGACTCCATTTTCATGCAAAAACACAGGCAGATAATCTAAGGCAACAGACCCTTCATCAGCTGCACCGTTTGCTGACAATCCGGCAAGCTGCACGATGCTTCTTGGTGATAGGAGATTACTATGGCCGGCTACGAGCTCTGAGCTCCCTGTGGGCTTCAAGACCAAGAGAGTAAGACCATTTTGCATAGCAATTGGGGTTCTTGAGATATACTCTTAGTAAAATGTTTTAAATTTCAACTTTTTTGGTATTTTTTTCAGGAGTATGATTGCTGCTGCAGATGATAATTCTTGCCAAACGACGACGGATTTGCAGATGGTGCATTCTTCTCAAAATCACTTCTCAATCTTCTGATTTTTAACATTACCGGGTTTCTTGATAATTATATTAGATTAAATGTGGTGGAGCAGTGAGGTTGTTTAGGGCCACTTTTTCTTAGAAAATTCTCCTATAATTTTGATGTAGCTTTTGGTTTAATGTCTACATACTACAGTGTTCTCTTGTAAATGTATATCAATATTATGCAAATTATTTTTCCCTTCCTTTTTAAAATCACACCTATTCTCTTTGATTATGAAAAATTTACTTTGTCATAATAGCCTCTCTAGGAAAGGAGAATCGATTATGTGAGTCATGTGACAATGTCATGACTGAAAGAAAGACCATGAATTATGTTATAAATCGGTGGGAGAAGTTTTCTTTCTTATTCAATAATTCATATGATAAAGAGGCTACAAATTTATAGACTAGTATTCTATATATATGGTAAACCTAGATTTACATTAATTGCTCTACTCTAATTTATGCATAATATAATCTGGTATTAATCACACAATATTCTCCCAATATTATGCGATCTCATTCCAACACTCCCCCTCAAGCTAAGTGATGGGGTTCCCAATACTTAGCTTGCCCAGTACTTCTTGAAATGTCTTTGAATTTACTGCATTCGTCAAGATATCAGCCAGTTGATCTTCGGACTTGACATAAGGCATTTCCACCACCTTTGCTTCGAGATTCTCCTTTATGAAGTGTCTATCTACTTCCACATGCTTTGTTCTGTCATGTTGTACCGGATTTTCAGAGATACTGATAGCCGCCTTGTTGTCACAAAATAATCTACAAGGAAGGATGGGCCGGAGATCCAACTCTGTCATAAGTCTTCGTAGCCACAACACTTCTGTTAGTCCACTTTTTATTCCCCTGAACTCTGCCTCTGCACTAGAAAGAGCTACTACCTTCTGTTTCTTACTTCTCCATGTCACAAGATTACCTCCTACAAAGGTAAAGTATCCGGCTGTGGACCTTCGGTCATTCGGGTTTCCTGCCCAATCTGCATTAGTAAAACCATGTATCTCCAGGTGACCATGTTTCTCAAACATAAGCCCATGTTCGGTTGTTCCCTTCAAGTACTTGACAATTCTTAACACGGCTTCCCAATGCTCCTCTTGCGGTGAATGCATAAACTGACTTACCACTCCAACTGCATATGCAATGTCAGGTCGTGTATGGGATAGGTAGATAAGCTTACCAACTAGCCTCTGATATCTCCCCCTATCGGTCAACTTCGCGCCTTCCTTCATCTGCAATCCATGATTTTGTACCATAGGAGTATCTGTTGGTTTACAATCAATCATCCCTATCTCGGCCAGCAAGTCGAGTATATACTTTCTCTGATTTATGAAGATTCCCTTTTTCGACCTTAGCACCTCTATCCCTAAGAAGTACTTAAGGAGACCAAGATCTTTCATCTCAAACTCATGGAATAAGTTCTTCCTTAGTTCGGCTATCTCCTCCTCATCATTCCCAGTAATGATCATGTCATCCACACATATAATCAAACATGTAATCTTTCCTCCTCTCTTCTTGATGAACAAAGTATGATCTGAATTACTTTGTTCATACTCGTACTTCTTCATCACTTCTGTAAATCTCCCAAACCACGCTCGTGGTGACTGCTTCAACCCGTATAGTGTCTTCTTGAGTTGGCACACTTCTTTATCTCTGAAATCCCCTGTGAAACCAGACGGTGGTTCCATAAACACTGTCTTAGGTAACTCTCCGTGCAGAAATGCATTTGTGACATTGAACTGATGGAGCGACCAATCCTTATTAGCAGCAATCGAGAATAACACACGTACAGTATTAATCTTAGCAACCGGGGAAAATGTTTCAGCATAATCCACACCATATGTCTGGGTGTACCCTTTCGCCACGAGTCGTGCCTTGTACCTTTCTATTGTTCCATCTGGTCTTCTCTTTATCGTGAACACCCATCTGCACCCGACAGTTCTAGCTCCTTCAGGCAACTTGCTTTTGATCCATGTGTTATTCTTCCTCAGGGCTTTCATTTCAATAAGCATTGCTTCTCTCCACTTCTTATGCTTCATTGCTTCCTCGGCTGTTTGTGGGATTTCATCTTCTTCGTATAGTGCAGCCTCAAATGCACAAGCCATCTTAGTTAGATTTCCTTGCACAAAGTTTGTCACCCCATAACGGCTCTTCTTCCCTATCTTTTCAGGTGAATATCTTTTCGCGGGATCCCCCTTGTACTTCGGAAGGGAAGTAGGTATCTCCCGGTGGTTCCATCCACAGTGTTATTCTCTTCTTGGGTTTCTGTATCAACTGGGTCAGTGATAACTGTATTTTCCACAACATTCGGTTCAGGTATTACCTCGGATATCGTCGGAAGAGGAGTTGGGGGCGGATGAGTCGGTCCTTGTGGTGAGACTTGCTCGGCGGCAGTGACCACCACTGGTTCTGTTGAATCCTCAATCGGGGAGCTTGGCAATGGCACAACCAAACTTAAATAGTCCTCATAATTATTTGGACAACTCTCCCCCTGACTACTAAGGTGGGTGTGATAGAAAAATTCAGTTTCAAGAAAGTTGCAGTTCATGGTGGTAGTGATTTTTCGAGTGGAAGGTCATAGCATCTGTAACCTTTTTGGTTCACCCCGTATCCCACAAAGACGCATTTGGTTGCACACGGTGATAATTTGGTTATCTCGTGTTTTGGGATATGGGTGTAGACAGTACAGCCGAAGACTTTAGGCTGAAGGTTTAGGTGTTCGGGTATTTTGGCCTTTTTGGAGAGGGAATCAAGGGGGGTTTTCATGTTTAGTGTTTTGGTTGGGAGGCGATTAATCAGGTAAACAGATGTAGCAACAGCTTCTGGCCAAAAAAATGTAGGGACTCTGGATTCAATCATTAGGGCTCGGGTCATTTCTAGAATTGTTCGGTTCTTTCGTTCAGCCACCCCATTTTGTTCGGGTGTGTAAGCACATGAGGTTTGGTGGATTACGCCCTTGTCTTTACAAAATTGGGTCATAGCACTGTTCACAAATTCCCTCCCATTATCTGACCTAAGGGTTTGAATTGTGGTGTGAAATTGTGTTTGGACAAGTTTAAAGAAAGAGGTAAATCTATCAAAAACATCAGACTTGTGTTTCAGAAAGTAAATCCATGTCATTCTAGTGCAATCATCAATAAAAAACACAAAATATCTAAAACCATTCCCACCAACAGTGGGTGCAGGACCCCAAACATCAGAGTGTACTAAAGAAAACATAGATTTCACACGAGTATTTGTAGGCTTAAAAGACTGTCTGTGGCTCTTGGCCAAAACACAAGTTTCACATGAAAAATCAGAAGAAATAGAAAGGTTCGGGTAAAGCAATTTAAAGTAACCAGGAGAAGGGTTTCCTAGTCTTCGGTGCCAGAGCCAAGTTTCCTATTTTGTGGATCCGTGAGCCAGCATCGCACTGCCACGTTGAACTATCTCATCCACGTAATAGAGCCCTCGTTTCTTAGTGCCACGCCTAAGAATCCTCTTCGTCTGAATATCCTGTAAAATACAAAAATCGGGGTGCATCAGAAGTGTGCAATTTAGCTCCTTGGTCACGTGACTAATAGACATCAGTCTCTGAGATAAAGTAGGGACATATAAACAGTTCTTAAGCCGAAGTGTAGGAGATATTTCAATTGTTCCCGATCCTTCTACAAAAATTAATTCCCCATTTGCAGTTCTAATATAAGATTTCGTGCCCTCATCAAAATTAATAAAATCATGTCTATCCGAAGTCATGGTATCGGTTGCCCCACAATCAAATATCCAACCCTTTGAGTGTTTATCAACAACATTATGCACGTGAAATGCAGCGGAAGTCTCTAGTAGGGGTGCAAAACGATTTTCAGATACATAATTGGGGTAAGTATGCAATTTTTGAACTGTCCGGGGTCCAATTTCTAATTTCGGGGAGTCTGGGGGCTGAAACTTAAGTGAGTGGGGTCTTTTATGATAATAGCTATTTTCATGGGGTAAAAAACATAATTGTTGAGAGATTAAATTAGGGTTTGGCTTAGAGCCAAACCCGTTACCTCCTTGCGCCGTCTTCTCTGACGATTCCATTCTGCCGGCGAAATTGCCGGCCCCCCTCACATTGCCGCCGGTCGGGTGGCTCTCCTGACGTCCTCCCACTCCTTGTCCAGTCGGTTCCCTCTGGTTTCCGGTATCATTTCGCCGCGGTGGTCCTTCTCCGATGGCCAATTTTGCTTGAGAAGCCCTCGCCTTTTGGCGTTCTTCCCACCATTCCGGGTACCCCAATCTTTTGAAGCACGTCTCCCACGTATGCTTCTGTTTCCCACAGTGGGAACACCACAATTTTGAGGTGTCGGGACGCTGACTTCCCGATCGGCTGGTGGTGGAGGGGCGCGCTGGAGTGTCGCGGTTCTGTGGTCGTTGGTTTTGGGTGTTTGAGCTCTGACCGATTGCTGCGAATCCTTGTCCGATTTCAACCCCAAATGATGAATCGGCATTGCTGCCGTTGGCTTCTCCGGTGGGTGACGGCGATGCCGGTGGCATGATTCGACGTCGAGCCGCCTCCGTCTTCACCCATCTGTAGGCTGCCTCCACTGATGGGGTCGGTTCCTCCTTCAAGATGTCCCTTCGAATTGAATCATACTCCTGATTCAACCCGATCAGAAATTTGATCAATCGTTTCTCATTCGAATGTGTTCGAAACTGACTGATTCCCTTATCACAGCAATCAATCGGCTGTTTTTGGCTTCTGTTGATGCTGATCCACGGCCCGTGGATCCTCCGGTAATAGGTCTCCAGATCAAGGTTTCCCTGTTTGATGTTTATTGCCTTCTCTTCCAGGTCGTAGATGTGGTATTTGTCGGCCTTGTTCTCGAACGTCACAGCGAGACTGTCCCATAGTGCCTTGGCGGTTAGATGGTGTGCGAAATCAGCCACGATATCATTCTCGATGTTGTCAACGATCCACGAGAACACCACCAGATCGTTCTCTTCCCATTCATCGAATCCCTTGCTCCCCGGTTCTGGGGGTTCGTTCCGGATGTATGAATAGGCTCCTCGGCCTCCTATCTTCACCTTGATCAGCCTTGACCATATGGGGTAATTCTTTCCATTCAATTTGAATGCAATCGTGACGCTTTTGCTATTCTTCAAACTGGTTATTTGTTCTGGTTTGTTATCCTCTGTATCTGACATTCGAGAAATGGTATATTTGGCTATGATGAGAATTTTCTGAGCCAAGATCTTTCCTGCTTTGAGGCCATGTTATAAATCGGTGGGAGAAGTTTTCTTTCTTATTCAATAATTCATATGATACAGAGGCTACAAATTTATAGACTAGTATTCTACATATATGGTAAACCTAGATTTACATTAATTGCTCTACTCTAATTTATGCATAATATACTCTGATATTAATTCACACAATATTCTCCCAATATTATGCGATCTCATTCAAACAAATTATTATTAGAGAAATGAGGCAAAATATGTAAAATACATACTTTAAGTCATTTTAGGTTAGATAACACTAAGATAAGGGATATGGAGTATTCTAATCCTAGCAAACAGATAAAATAGTATAATGAGAAATGTTATCCTAATATATGCTTTTGCTATTGTTATTAATATTTGTTTTATTTCATACATTTAATTTCATTTTAGATTTTAAAATTATTATTGACATAATTAATTTTATAAATTAATAAATAATCAATTTTGATCAATTCTTTATGGAGTATATTTATTTGAGTTAATAGAGAAGTATTCTAGTTTTGATTTTTATATAATTTGTAAAGTTAATGATGCTAATGAAAAAAGTTTGAAGTATATACCATAACATTTTCTTTTTAAAGTTAAACAAATGGAGTACTACTTAGGTTTTATTTTTTTAATGAAAATTAAAAATTGATTATTAGTTGGAAGCTTTGCAATAATAAAGTAAAAAACAGTTTCCATAATTCTGCAGAGTTGTTTAAAATCGTCTTTTATTATTTATGTTTTGTAATTTGCTCTATAAATAGTTAGATACTCCATATATTCTGCTAAAAAATTATATACTTCGATTCTTCCTTAGTAGTTTCCAAATCTTTAATGAAAATATTGTCTATTAGTGCATTATTATTTTCGTTTACTAATTGTTGTAGTTGTTTGGTGGATTTCTTAAAGCACAAAAGACGAGCAAATAAAGGAGGAATTCATGTGGAGGTTATGAACATTTGTCTTGTACTCCATATAATTCCTTTCATTCGCTTAAAAAATTATACTATCAAATTCCCTCCTTACAAAAATACATCTTATCAGATCCAAATGAACATTTCATTTTCCAATTGCCACCTAGTGCACTTCGCAAAATTATTGAATTAGAATATGAATATTTAATTAATACAACTTCTTATTTATTTGAAAAAGTAAAAAAAGTAGTGTTGGGGCTACCTATTATGTTCTTATTTAAGCATTCTATCCTATATTATTTATTTTTAAACCGCATGAACTTAATTTTTGTAAAAAATATAGGGAAAAATTGAGCACACAATTAACTTAAAAGAGAAATATATACATGTAGTTATTTTATTCGCGTACTTAATTTATTTAATAAATATAATAATATTTTAATCGTCATTTCAAAAAGGAAAAAGAGTATTCAGTTGAAAAAATGAGAGGTTGTGGGGAAAACTATGCAATTCGTTTCAAAAAAATAAATAAATTATCTTTCCGTTCAATTAATACGTTAAACAAGAATATAGATTAATCACGTAAAAGTATGATATCTTTCTTTCTTTCTTTACTTATTTAAACATTAGTTGCGTGATAATGTAAAACTTGAGCGTATCTGATACTAATATCTTCTAATGGTATCTTGATTTAGTAAATTTGAAATTAACAATCATGATAAACGTGATAGTATTTTCTTCTATTGGGTAAGTTATACTTGTTCCATTTTATGATTTATTCGTGTTTGAAGTCATCAATACTTGTTTTAATCAACAATATTGATTATATACTGAAACTAATGATTAACAACCATTATTCAAACAGTACGAATAAAATATAAATATTAATGTTCGCAGCCTGATTATACCAAATGCAATGTAAAATATTAGCAGCGTTTCCAAATCAAACATAAACAATAATTAATGATCGAATAGAATAACTTATTTGCTAATCATTGGCGGTTAAATTATTTATTTTTGCCGACAACGGTAGACATGAACCCATGATGATATGTTGTTAACAACATAACACATAACGAATGTAACCATCATAAAGGTTTGACTTTTTTAGTATATCTTTAATTTGCATTTAAAAATAGTTCATTAACATATTTTTTCTTCTTCGTTCAAATATACGTAATATTATAGTATTAAATGCTAAAATATGCTTAGTCAAATATAGGTTAACGTGCTAGGAACAATGAAAATATTGCTTGGCAAAACTACATCTCCAAAGGGGAATAGATAATCATATGAGACTTTGTAGTTTTTCAACTAGTTGATGATATGTACAGTTCACCCTTATTCAATAGGCTTCGAAAAAGAAATAAAATTTTATGTGCGCCAGCTGAAAGAATTGAAAACTATAGTCTATATTCTATTTTTTTCATAAATAGTGTAAGTGGGAACGCGACAGATTCTTTGTGAAATAATACAAATGAAATGTAATTTATAAATGTAAACATAATATTTTTTGGTCTTGAACCATAAAACATTCTGGTAGAAATTAGTACTACTACTATAATTTATTTTAATTGAAAGTAATAGCCACAGCATAAATGGTAAACTAATTGTAATTTTCTAAAATTTGAATTCTGTGGCACATCCTATTCAGTGCTACTAATTATAATAACGGTACTAGTACTAATATTTTCAAGTGCAATAAATAATTAGTGCATCATCGCATCTAATTTTTGACTTGGATCTCTTGGTATGACAGTGCTTATTTTTTGGGCCAAGAGATATAATTTTAAGTTACTATTCCTGTGTCTAAGGTTCATCAGATATCACTGATTCAAAAATATTATTGGGCTATATAATAGAGTATTTATTTTCGGTTTTGATAAACGTGGCCTAATCCCATTAGGAACAATTTACAATGAGTTCTGTTTCCTTTTACTTTTTTTTGTTACAAAATAAAGTTATTATAAAAAAGTAAGGTTTATTGATAGAAAATGGGCCCCAGCCCAATATTTATGCACTGCGCAGTGGGCTTATAAGCAAGTGTAGGCCCAGTTAATTTAGCTTAATTATCATAGTGATGGATTTTAATGTGGGTTTGAAAACTTAAATGTTTTGATCAAATTGCCAAAAAGAGAATGATATAAGTAAGTGAATAGAAATATAGAAGAAAAAGTAGAGAATAAACTAAAGCAAGCTGAAGCCAGCTATTATAATCCATAAAACCTTAGATAGAATAGATTCTATATCAAATAATCTCTGTTTGGGATGGTTAACATCAATAACTGCAACTCCATTGACAACCAAAAGTTTTTTGAAACAAATAAATCACTACCAATTATGCAATCTACTTTACAAGATCATCACTGTTGTCATGAACAAGAATGAAAAAAATAATAAAAAAAAATCAAGCAAACTAGCATTGAGGTTTGTACATTTGAGGAGGATCTTCTCCAAGGACAAGAGACCTCAAAATGGCTTCACACACATCAGAATCATAAACCAGCAGATGCCCTCCATCCGGGACTTCATGATAACGAATCCAAGGCAGTTTTCCCGATACGTGCCTCTGCAGCTGAAAAGGCACCACCTTGTCTTCGTACCCTTGCCATATATGCACCGTGCTTTCCTTTTGAGGGTACGGATTGCACAGCTCCAACGGGTCAAAGTCCCACTTGCCAAAGGCAACCACAAAGTCACGGCGTAGGGAGTCAAACACAGCTCGGTCCCTTATCTTGCTCTGCATTGGTACAAAACACACACACACACATCATGATCTACATAGCTCAGATGATTTTCTTTTTCATGTTTATAGGTGATGATACCTGATTTAGCAATTGGTACCCTGGTGTGATCTTCAACACTTCTAAGTCCTTTCGACTGAAGAATGCAGGGTTCCTATCAAGAACAGTCGACGAAGGGAACAATTTCTGTGTCAACCACCAATACAACAATCTTGGAGCATGGCTTGCAACGAAAACAGCCCACCGAGAAAGGCCCATGCGATAGTCATCTCTTGTTAGGTCACTAGGAAGGGATGGCCATTTGTAGTTTATGTAAGGAACTACTAATGCAACACCTGCTAGCCTAAACATCACAAACAGCAAGAAATTAAAAATTGTCCTATATCTCAAACATCAAACCTAATTGGATCAAACAGAGTAACTACATCCACACTACCTGTTTGGTGTTCGTTTAAGGCAACCCCAGATGGGGTAGCACCCCAACGACACCCCAAGCACGAAGAACTTTGATCCCAGCTGCAACTTATCAGCTAGTTCTTCAATGTCAGATGCTTCACTCTTTAATGATCTCTTTGGATTGGGATCACTTTCTCCATATCCAGCCCGGTCGAACAACAGAAGACATATCTTCAACTCCTCAAGTAAATCCTAGAGGATAAAATCAGATCAGCAACCCCCTATATAACTTCTCAATTAACAACAAAAAGAGCTAATTACCCTATCACAACAGAATCAGAAGCAAATATTCAAGTTTCTGCTTTGTAAATAAACTTAATTCACCACAAGAAACCAATATTCTATCTTCACAAGAACAACAAGCTAGAATTCCAACTATGACAAACTACTATTTAACATGAACATGAAAAAAACAAAGTGCATTTACACCTAGAGCAACTTTCCTAAATCCATCATTAATTTAAAACATAATTAAAAGGGGAGAAATAACTCCACCTGAGAAGCCATGAAATTCATTTCTTTAGAGCTACCAAATCCATGAACAACAATAACTCTGTGATTGGACTTATTCATGGGGACTCCTCTCTCTGTGTAAGCCAAGAATCTGCCATCACTGAGCCTGATTCTTTTTGAGCCACAAATTTGAACATCAGTGGATGAAGATTCAGCAGTTTCAGCTGGAGGAGCAGGCAGCGTGGGCTGCTTCGACATCCCCAAACAACCCATCATCAAAATTACCACTTTCTTGAAAACCATTGCTGCCCACAAAGGCCGAAAGAAAAAAAAATGAATCTTTAACTGAAATGAATGTCTAAAAGTAGAGATATACATATGATTCAAGAATGAGATTCTTGCTCTTGGCATACCCGCACAGAGGAGACTCGATCTTCACAGATTCTTGAGTATCTGAGTTTGTCTGAAAATGCAGATAGCTACGACAATAGTTTCAACTTTGGGCCATATAAAATTGTGTATAATCGTTGTTTATCAACTATGGCTTCCAAGATTGAGGAGAAATGTGGGATGAAAGTTGAAACTCAGCTTCCAAGGAATGGTGGGCGCCCCATACCATGCTCTCTCTAGGCAATTAAATGCGTAAAGAAATGGATTAAGGGGTTAAAAATGATTGCTTGAGTGCAGCCTCAACTTCTTAGCTGCAATAAGGCTCATTGCTGTCAATAGTATTTTTTAGGAAGATCGATCAATTTGAAAATTCTGTCAATTCCTTTTGTTTTACTACTAATATTTTCATTGTAACAGATATGAATAGAGAAAAATGTCAAATAAATATTCTCTCCGTCTCGCTTTAGGAGTCCCGGTCACTTTTATACACCCGTTTTGTAAAAATCATAATACATAGTTAAAGTAGAAAAATGGTAAAGTAAGGGAGACAATAATATTATTAAGACTCTTCTCATCATTATTCTATCTTTTACTCTACCATTTTCCGACTTTAACTATTTACTATGATTTTTATAAAACGGGTGTACAAAAGTGACCGAGACTCCTAAAGTGGGACGGAGGGAGTAATTGAAATTGACCTATCTGGTAATTTCCTACATGTTGAGACTTGAGAGTAGGCGACAAACACTTTTGCCAAAATAGATTAGTTGGCTTTGTACTACTACTAATTTTACATCTATTCCTATTTATAGCTTATTTTCCATATTCATTCATCACATGGAACTCTGATTCTGCTTATTACAGTAATTTGTGAGGGGAAAATGCCAACTATGCCCATATTTTCAAAATTTCATTTAATACGAGGTTACAAACTACTCCGTGGTAAATCTTTTTAATTACTAAGTAGTAGGTAGTACTAATTACGGTTGATTGTTCATATGATAGTTTCAATATTTAGTTTTTATTAGTTTTTAATTTTAAAACTAAATTTTTTCAATTTTCCTTAATTCTGCCATTAGTGTATAACATGACATGCTCAATATATATTGTTTGATTCGAATAAAAGAAAAAAAAAACATAAATTTATTTTAATGAAACAAAATCATTTCAATCATAATAAAAAAAAATACCATTAAATACATAGGATAATTAAGAAAAGTTGAAGTTCACAATTTAATAGTAGTATTATATTTTCAACCTTCAAACTCACCAAAGACAAAACTTCATGATTTAATTAGTTATAATCTATTTACGTACTAGTATTTCTTACAAAGAATTCGCTATTTCGTAATTTAAGATTTTAAGTTAATTAATCTATTTAAGAATATTGTTACAATTAATCTTTAGTTCTCGCGTGTCTAAAAACTAACATAACTATGTCAAACGACCCAATTTTATAACAGCATAACCATTTATTTTCTTATATTAGTCCAAACTGATTTATCCAAGCAACAATACTAATCATTTATCAACGTTTACTTGTAAAACTGTTACACTCTTTCCCTGTCAAATTCAATTCGGCTCGGATCAAAGTATATACCTTTCATATTTATCCGAATTCTCAGATCTTATTTATAGAATTATTCCCAGGTCTAAGAATATTCTTCGTGTGGCATTTCTGTGGTTTTTTTTAAATTTTCATTCATAAATAATTATCACATTTTATCTATAATTGTTGTACTTTATGTGGCCCACTGGCTGATTATCTAATGAGAAATGATATCTACTACATATTTTATGTGACCGTTTATATAAGCATAATTCTTTTTGATGAACTCATGAACATTTAACATTATTTATTTTATTTATATGTTTAGTTAATTGCAATATATTAAAAAATATATTAATATTTTTAATTTTATATAATTTATATAAGTCAAAGTTTGAATTGATCATTTTTTGTTATTTTATTCATTTATTTGACGTTATAAATTTTTTTAATATTATATAATCAAATTATTTATCATTGTTCATTTTATAGAAATCAAACAATTCGTGCGCTTATTTGTTATTACCTCCGTCCACCAAAATTTGTCCCACTTTGACCCGACACGGTTTTTAATAAATGTAATGGAAAGTGAGTTGAAAAAGTTAGGGGATTGTGGGTCCTATTTTTATATATTAGTTTTATATAAAATATGAGTACGAATGAGTTATTGGAATATGGGGTCCACTGCCAAAAATGGTAAAAATGAAATGAGATAAATTTTAGGGAACAGACGGAAATGAAAAAATGGGACAAATTTTGGTGGACGGAGGTAGTAGAATTTTTTGATGTTATAGAAAACAAACAAATAAATTTTTGCTATTTTATTTATTTATTTGAATTTATAGAAACAAACAATTCGAACTTTGATTTTATAAATAATACTCCTTGAACATACATCAAATGAATATAATGATAAAAGATGTTTATTAAATACTGCTACTAATAAGTATTTAATGGACTTAATATTAGTAGAACAACGAACGTAGTTAGTGGGGAACTTATTTTTTATTCATTAAAGATGATCATATTTCTTCTTTAACAGAGTATTAAATTTTATTTTGGTCCGTCATAATGCTTGATAAAGGAATTATAGAGGTGAAAAGAATGTTCATTGTTGGTCGAATAAAAGGAACATAGTGGGCTCTGAAAGTCCAGAGTCTCTTTTCATCATCTCGTCGCTCAAAATATTTAGGACACTTTATTTGTTTGATGGGAATGGCCGAATAGCAATGCCAATGGCAATGAGAAATTAGTAGAGAAAATGACACTTTGAATTTTAACAATTTTATTTTTCTATATTTAAGCAATACTATTAAAATTTTAGAATGTATATTTGATTTAAGAGTTAACTATATAAATGATACCTGATCTTTATTTTATATCGTTTTTGGTACCCAGTCACAAAAATAACCCTTAATATCAAATATGTGATTTTTTTGTTATGGAGAATATTTTTAGAAATTTTCATTAAATTATAGCAAACATGTGATTATTTTTTTCTTCTCTTCTTTCTTTTTCCTCCATTTTCTTTCTTTTTTATAAATCAAGAACAAATCACCTAATTAAATGAATTATTTAAAATAATTAAATCAATTAAATATTTTTTATTGAATTATTTTACACTCATTTTAGGGTTGAAACACCTAACTAAAAATATTCAACTCTTAATATCATTATGAATACAATTCACAATTTAAAATTTTTATTAAAACTGTATTGATTAGTTATTAATTTAATATAAAATGATAATAATAATTACTTATATAATATTGTGTGATTCATATTTTAAATAATTATACTATAATTATTTATTAAATTCAACTAATTTTTAGTATTATAACAATAATATATTACAATAATTAAATATAATTATAACTATAATTACAATTAAGTATATTTGAATGATATTAAAAATAAATTAAAAAATAATTTATAACATCAAAATAATAATATTAATATTGATTAATAATAATAGTATAAAGAGTAAGAAAAATGAGAGAAGATATTATAATATCACTTTTGGTACTTAATTTTGTGTATACTCAAAATAACCTCTAAGACATAAATGAGAATATGTATTTGTTTAGAGAGTATTTTGGGGTGAAAATTGCATCAGGTACCAAAAATGTGATTTATATGTACCAAAAAAAATAAAAATAAAGATCAGGTACCATTTATGTGCGAAAGTGAAAGATCAAGTACCATTTATATAGTTCACTATTGATTTAAATACTAAACTAAGTATAATTAATTAGTAAATTGTTAATATTATAATCATAATTATTATTATAAATAACATAATTATAAGTATATTGTAACGATAGTTATTTATTATATTAAAACTAAGTACTCACTTGGTCCGAAAATAGTTGAGTCTTTTTTTTAACATGTTTTAGGAAAATAATACTCCCTCCGTCTCACTATAGTTGAGTCATTTTACCATTTCGGGAAGTTTCTTCATAGTTGAGTCGTTTCCTTATATAGTAACTTTTTCATCTTTCTTACTTTACTCTCTCTTACTATTTTATTCTCTCTACTTTATTCACTTTATACTTTATTTTCTCTACCTTTTTTCTCTTTTACTTTTTTCTCTATTTATTTAACACACCCAACATTACTTTCTAAAATTCCGTGCCGAAAAATCACGTGCAAAATGAATGATTCAACTATCTTAGGACAGAGAGGGTATAATAATAATAATAATAAAAAAATATGTAAGATTATATTTTATTAAATACTTAAATATGTAAGAATCCTTAAAAATAGAAAAAAAATTACTTTAAAAAAATATGATAAATAGAATTTATAAAGTTGAAATACTGCTTCTAATTTATTCCTGAAAGTTTATTTATTCTAGTCCCGAAAGTTCATTTATTAACTATCTTTCTCAGCCTCTCTTTTACTTTACTGATTATGCATTAATTTTCGTGTCATTAAAAATGCACATATTTTGTTGGGACGGAAGAAATAATATATGACGGACGGTACAATTCCTCATGAAATTGACATCCGACTTGATACTTCCACATACTACTAATTAATACTCAGGGACTGTATATTTGTGGCGAAACATAGAGCACAGAGAGTGAAATAAGTTTGACGAGAGAAGTGATGGAAACATGTTACATCCAACAGATTTACCCAAAATTACCGGTTAAAATATAAAGAAATTTAGTTGAAAATACACAGAATTGGGTGAAAACTTTGGGTGGAAAAATATTACTCGGGATTAATTTAGTTAATTCATATATGTTATGAGAGAAATAATAAGAAAAAAAGAAGAAAAAATAGAAATTAACTCAAAAATTCTTTATTTTGAAAAATTCGCATGTCTCAATTTCATATTTTTAACGGTCATTGAATTTAATCTAAAATTTTAAAAGATCTACGAACTGATTTTTTTTCAAAAATCTCTTAATTTTGTTACGTGCATTTAAAATAAAATTGTATAAATTCTGGTACTAATGTAGTGGTGGATTGTATTTGTAGCTAGTGAAAGGATGTCTATATTCAATAGCTAAAAGTCACTTTCAGTCGCGCAACAATTTTGGAGTTCCAATAAATCGGTGAATAATCCACACGTGCCGCCCAACCGCAGAAAATTGAACCAGTGATCTCATTCATCCCCAATAATAGGAAATTTTGTTCCTGATGCTAAGTGCAATTGTGCAAAACCTAAGCCACTTACTACATCATGCTGCAGATTGCTAAGGTACAACTCCTCAAAGCGCGGGGAACAACACGCAGCACTTGTCACGAAGCATGTCTACTGCAGCTGAGCATCTTGTAGTCGTGGCAAACCGCAGTACACCTGTTGTATTGTGATAAAGACACGCAGTCGCTCGGCTTTCCGAGGTCAGCTCCCGCCACCGACATCCCTGTCTATAAAGAAATTGGCATAACTCGGAATTTGTATTTTGCTACCACAATTTCATTTTGTTCCCTTTTTTTTCTGCTGTTTGGGTTTAAAATTTGTGGTTAGGAGGAGAGACTAACTGAAGTTGTTGGAAAATGAAGGTTTTGTTCTGTTTCTGCTTGCATGTTGTGTTATCTATAATCATGATTCTTATCTGATGAAGAAATGTGAAATAGTTTTAGGGTTTGTGTATGTATGATTAATTCGACCGTTGGGATTGAGTATGATTTCATTTGGAGCAATATTATTTGGTTAATAGGAGTTGTTGGTTTAGACAAATTATTTTTCTTGGAAATTTTTGAGTATTATGCAAACTGAGTGCTTTTATATGCTCACCATTTAATTTTAGTAGCTGATGATTTTTCTTGGTATCCATGAGTCTGGATTTGGCAATTGAACTCTCGAAAAGGAGCATGCATTATAAGCAATTAGTTGAGTTTAGCTAGATTCGGAGTATAAATTTGTGATTATGCCTTGCAGAAAATGATGATTGCAAGTAAATTGATGTACGTAGTAGGTTAATTGTCTTAATTTGCTCAAGAGTGTGTTATTGCAAATTTAAGGTTCATGAGACTAGATCACACGCTTATTCCTCTGGAAATGAGGAAAAGGTGGCCACTAGGAAGCAAAAGGCTGAGGCCAAAGCAAGTGAAGGAGAATCTGAGCATTCACCAAAGAAGGCCAAAACAGACCCCGAGGAGAGAACCAAGGACGTGAAGAAGGAAAAAATTGGGAATGAGGGAAGCGCCAAGGAAGTGAAGAAGGAAAAAACGAAGACCGAAAAGGGCGAGGAAAATGGGAGTGAGAGGTCGACTGAGGAGATCATAGCAGAGTTTGAGAAGTTCTGTAAGGAAACGAGCGAGCATCTATCAATCAAGCAGATGCGGGAGATTCTTGAGGCAAATGGCCAAGATGCGGGTGAATCGGATGATGCTGTAGTTCCTAAATGGTAAGTGATTGTAGTTTTTTTCCCTCTCTTTTCTTGGGTGAAAAATATGGACGAGATCTTTCTTTCATGGAATTCTAGTTATTTTACAAGCGGTGCTTTATATTCAAATGCAGTCAAGATGTCCTATTTTATGGGCCGTTAGACGATTGTCCTGTTTGTGGTGGCACTTTGAAGATCTCCGACCGGAACTTTAAATGCTCAGGTGTATATACTGAGTGGTCTACCTGCACTTTTACAACTAAAGATCCTCCCAGAAGGAATGAGCCGACTAAACTGCCGGACTCTGTCAAGGATTCCCATGTTGCTGAAGTAAATTTCTTGTTCATTACCTTGTTTGAATCTGATTTATAGTGGACTGTCTCTGAAAATTGATTCTTTGTGACGTAGTTTCTGAACAAGCACCAAGATCCTATATCTCTAAATTGTTTTTTGTTTGGATGTAGTTGCTGAAAAAGCACCAAGATCCTAAATCTCGCCCTCGCCCAGTTTTACCTACTGAAAAACCTTTGAAGGGAATGATGATTTGTCTGGCAGGCCGTTTGACACGTACACATGTATGTGCTTTAGTTCTCTGACCCAACTCTTGGTGTCTTGCCGCTTGTCTACTGATTTTTTGTATTTATATTCCCTTTGTCCGTTGCAGCAATATTGGAAGTCAAAGATTGAGAAGGCTGGAGGGAAAGTTGCCAACTCAGTGATGGGTACTTATATTAGAGAGCTTGCTAGTTTATTACACTGTGATGTTGCATTTGGATACTAAGTAGGGTGTGTGCTACTTTGCAGGGGTGTCTTGCCTCGTCGTGTCTCCAGCTGAGCGGGAACGTGGTGGCTCTTCCAAGTTGACTGAAGCAATGTAAGAGTTCTTTAGCATTTTGTAAGAGTTCTTTAGCATTTCATTTTATTGGTCTGTTGATAGGTCTTGGGAGTTCAAAGGATTTGATGCTTGTGATTTTACTTTGAATTCGAGTATTTGTACATATGATTTCAGGGAAAAGGGAATACCAGTAGTACGTGAAGCTTGGTTAAGAGACAGTATTGAAAAGGAGGAGCCACAACCTCTTGGATCCTATGACATCGCTAGCGATATTTCTGTAGGTGGAAAAGGCATACCCTTGTATCAGCAAGATCCTTCTGAGGAGGCTCTTGAAACCATTACATCTGAGGTATTTGTTGGGTTGTTCTTGCTTATCTGGTTTTGATAGCATAGCTTGACTCGTAGATTGTTTGGAACTTCAGCTTAAGGTATATGGAAAGAGAGGCGTGCATAAGGACACAAAATTGCAAGATGTTGGTGGGCAAATTTTAGAGAAGGATGGAATCTTGTACAATTGCGCCTTTACCCTTTCGGATAAAGGGGCAGGCTTAAACGAGTATGGATCTTATCTCTGGCTTACCATTGTCAATTTCTATTCTATTACTTGCTGATGAATTGATCCAACATAGGTATTGCATTATGCAACTGATTACGGTACCTGAGGGTCAGCTTTACATGTACTACAAGAAGGGCAGGATAGGTAATCTAGATGGAGTGGACGAGAAGTTGGAGGAGCGGGGTAATGTTGATGGTGCAATCCAAGAGTTTGCCAAACTATTTGAAGGGGTGACTGGTAACAAGTTCGAACCATGGGAGAGAGAGAAGAAGATACAAAAGAGACTTATGAAGTTATTCCCCATTGACATGGTGCGTTCTTATACCAAGATACTGTAAAATTGATTGTATTTAAGAATATAATGTAAGGTAATGTGGTGTATAGGACGATGGAGTTGAGGTGAGACATGGGGGTCTGGGATTGAGACAACTTGGCACGGCCGCACTGCACTGCAAACTGGAGCCAAAGGTTGCAAAGTTCATGAAGGTCCTGTGTAGTCAAGAGATTTACAGGTATATTCATGATTAGCCAACATGGATACCAACTTGTCACATTCTTATAATGAGGGTGCTAAGGTGTAATTCTTAATGCAGGTATGCTATGATGGAAATGGGGTTGGATTTTCCGGAGTTGCCTCTGGGAATGGTTACTGAGATGCACTTGAAAAGATGTAAGAGCTTCTCAGACTCTTGCTTTAATTTCTTTATTATTGGTCACATTTTTTACTGTATAGTGATGCCCAGGTGAGGATACTCTACATGAATTTGCAGAGATTTTAAGGACGAACATAGAGACGGGGCCGAAAAGGGATGCCTTATGGGCCAATTTTAGCCAGCGAGTCTTCACTCTTCTGCCTAGCACCAGACCCTATGTTTTCCGGGATTTCACAGACATAGCTGACCATGTTAGCACTTTCAACAAAGGTCACACTAGAAATATATTATCTCTGACTTTCTGATCCTCATTGAAAAAGAACATTGCAGGCAGCAGCTGCAGTGGAAACGATCAGAGATATAAATGTGGCTTCACGACTCATAGGCGATATGTCTGGTTCTACACTAGATGATCCTCTGTTTGAACGTTATAAAAAGTTGGGATGCTCTATTTCTCCGATTGAAAAGGACAGTGATGACTACAAGATGGTAGCCAATTATTTGGAGAAAACCTACGAGCCTATTAAAGTTGGGGAAATTGTAAGTTCATGACTCTCTTAAGTGCTAGTATCAGCAGTACAAAGAATCATTGTGATCACAAGTTGCATCTTTTCCAGAGTTACGGAGTATCAATCGAGGATGTCTTTGCAGTTGAAGTGAGCGCTGGCCCCTCCTTCGATGAAATCAAGAAGCTACCAAATAAAGTCTTGCTATGGTGTGGTGAGTGTTAGAGAAGTTTACACATTGTTTGATTGCATAGTACTGCGGTGTAGGGTCCTCGAGTCCTAAGCTTATTTCTTGTTAGGTACCCGAAGTTCCAATCTGTTGCGGCATTTGGAGAAGAGTTTCTTACCTTCGGTGTGTTTTCTGCCTGTTGCTGGATACATGGTAAGGTTGCTAGAATTAGTGAAAGCATGTTATGGTTGTAAGTTGTTGACGCTGATGCTTGTATCTGTGGTTAGTTTGGGAGGGCGATAGTCTGCTCAGATGCCGCAGCAGAAGCGGCCAGGTATGGTTTCACGGCAGTCGATAGGCCAGAGGGATTTCTTGTGTTGGCAGTTGCATCTTTAGGCGAACAAGTTACAGAGCTAGAAGGTGCTCCAAAGGTATTACTGTTACTATTTATCATCTGCTTGTTTACATCTGCTTATTTGTGTCATTTTTATCACGTTGTTGTCGTCTAATCAAATGACACGTGGCCCTGAAGGATGCGGCAGAACTAGAAGAGAAGAAACACGGGGTGATTGGGCGAGGGAGGAAGAAGACAGATGAGTCGGAGCATACTGTGTGGAATGATGTGAAGGTGCCCTGCGGTAAGCTAGTCCCTTCGGAGCACAAGGACAGCCCTCTGGAGTACAACGAGTATGCTGTCTATGACCCACAACAGGTGATGCCCCAGCAATCGAACCTTGGCCTGATAGTGAACAATGAATATATTCTAAATGCATGTGGTGGTGTTTGTTGTTCAGGTGAGTATAAGGTTCTTGGTGGCTGTGAAGTTTGAGGAGCAGGACGTCCAGTATGATGCTGCTTCGCCCTGAGCTCCAGAACTCGAGAGTAGGGCTCTACTATCCGTAGCTAAATATATAAGTACATGTTTTTGTTCTGTTGTCTCCTTTTAGATGGGGGGAAGTGGGTAAATTTTGGGTGCATAGTGTTTAAGGGTGAGGTGATGACATGTCTTTGCTTGTTTATAGATGGCATCACCTGAAAATGGATGGCTGTTTGTTCAGGTCATTTAGATGCATATATGAATTCGTATCAATGTTCAACTATCATATTTTATGTTCTTAGTTTCTTTGGATATACCTATAATTGCTGCCTTCTCTCTCAGAACGTTCAGAGTTCCTTCTCTCCTTGCGAAGAAGCTGACATTATAACATTAAGAACATGTGCAAAAACTCTTTTAGTTTCACTTTACATTAGCAATGCAAGACAACAGAAATAACCTCACCCCTTCAATTTACAGTAGAAGACATTTTAGGGTGTTTCTTTCTGTGTGTGTGTATGTATTACTATGATTCTATTTTTAATAAATATACCTGAATAATCCTGGAAAGAAGAAACAAGTGCTGGAAAATGAAAAGCTACAGAATTTAAGGCTTCAATAGGGATGGTGGATCAGATTAAATTGTTTCCATATACTATTAAATTGGTGTGTTCAGTTAATCATAAATTTAAGGCATGATTTGTTTGTTGAGAGGGATATTCTTTAGCGGTTTGCAAATTTTATCATAAATGTACAAGAAAGCTACACTTTCAACCAAGCATCAATACTATAGTACTCATATTCTTCAGCGGCGGAGCGCATGCAGGATTTTGACGTTGGGGGGTTCAATCTCCTGTAGGGTATTTTTTTAGTCAATGTAATCAAGTGACATTATTAAGATGCGAGATGAGTAATGAGATAATTAAGTTAAATAATGATGTATATATAAGCTGAATTTTTTTTTGCATAATAATAGTTGTAGAGAAATAAAAATTCATCATAGAAAATAGCCAGAAGAAAATTTGAAATTGCCAATTATTCTAATACAAGAATTTTTTGGGTGTAATGGCAGTAAGATAAAAAATAGCATAAAAATACTAGTAAAAGTACAATTAAAAATATTAAAATACCAACCAAACTTGAAAAGAATCGTACACTGCCTTTCGAAGATGCTAGACTTTGATATTTCCTCCGTCTCCGATTAAGAGTCACACTTTGACCAAACATAAGTTTTAAGAAATATAAAGAAAAGTTAGTTGAAAAAGATAGTAGACGTGAGATCTATTTTTTTATATTAATTTTATAATAAAATGTGAGTGAATTGAGTTAGTAGAATGTGGGACCTACTTACTATTTATGGTAAAAATGAATTGTGACTCTTAATTGGAGACGAACCGAAATGAAAAAGTGTGACTCTTAATCGGGGACGGAGGGAGTACTTACCAACCAAGCTTGACGGGAACATAAAATTGGCAAGGAAAATGAATCCAGGGAATTTGATTTCTAACCATTTTACTTTCCAGTGTTTGGAAAATATTAAGATTTTAAATTAAAAACTAAAACAAACACAAAAATTTAAAATTTAAGAAATTAGATTACTTTCTTAACTTATCAAGGTACCCCAGCCTCTTGAATTGACCATCCCTCCGTCGAACTTCATAGAACTGATACTCGGCCAGTCGGCCTCATAATTATGAATTCAGGTTAGTATGTTCATTTCATTAAATCTTTTGTACTTCCAGAAAAATTCATTAAGTAGCTTTTATTTAAAAAAGAACACCTAAAACCAAAAATAAAGTTCCGCCTGAAATTCAGTGAAAGATTACAATGGAGAATACCATGTCATATATTTATAATCCACGAAATAGAACAAGAATCTTATTCCAAAATCTTTCACTTGCCCTAGTTATAATAAGATTGAATTTTTTTTTAACTTCCCTATGTTTACAACCTTCTATCTATACGACTATAATAAAATATTTTTCATGAATTTTTTATTTATTTATTATATACAGCCATGGTATTATTTAACTCACGGAAAATTCATTATTAATGAATATAACATAAAACTTCTTAAAGCATGACTAAAACATATTTCTATTTTTTTAATATTTTAATATTGAGCTGCGTTAGTGTGCTAACTAATTTACAGTAATAACTAATAACTTTCAATTCAGTGTATTAAAATTATCAACACAAAGACATAATTATATCAATACATGTAAATTTTAAACAAATATAAATACAAATATTACCAATATCAAAATTTGAGAGCATTTTAGTGATTTTAAAAACAATATTATTCAACTAAAAATACTTCTATTTTAATAATATATATTTCAAAAATATATAATCTGAAGTGGTGACGAATCGGTTAGGATGCGATTAAATGTTTTATTTGACGTTTTAGATGGTTATAAAAGTAAATAAAATTTAAATTTGTATATATCTCTCATATATGCATTCAAAATTTTGTCAAACAGATAACAAATAACTAAAATCCGACCCTAATAATTTTAAGATTTGATGTTAACAGAACAAATAACACCAACAAAATATATCAAGGGAATGTCAACTGTTGACGTGGTGACGACATGATTTTATAATAGTTCCAATTGCATTCATGTTATTTCGACAATAGTCTATTGCATAAAACAAGCAAATGAAGAAATTAAATAACCAAAATCATGACCATGTCTTTCTCCAGCTTCAAGGGACCCAAACAAGCAAGAAGGTACTTATTTGCTTACCGGCTATGCAACAGCGACGACATAAGCGTTCCAAGAATCCTGTTGCTGGAAGCTCGTAGCCTCTTCGTACTTTATATCTCGTCCGGCTGAGAACCCATCCGTGCGCCTAATTTGTCCGCTGTCAGGCATACTACGTATCCAAAAGTGAACTGAGCTGAATCCGGCCTCTTGCAAGCAATCTTTCACTTCTGGCAACGACCATCTAGAAAAAGTATAGAGTTCAGGAATGACAGCATGTGCTATTTTTAACCTCATTAACTGGATAGAACCGAGCTTACAGTCTCCAGCTGTAGCTAAATGCATGTCGAATCTTCCTTTTCTGCTTGTGGAGGTTGTAATGTAGACTGATTCTCGTTTTCCTTTGAATTATGTCGAATTCCGCTTGCTCCCAGACATACTGTAAAGGGACATGATACGGGGTGATAAGAATAATGATTCTGGTGAAAAAATTTCTGTCCGGCCTATTTTAGCATAAACCAGTTCAAGAGTTGGGGATACCTGAATTGGGTGAAATAAGTCCGATGAGACTATGATAAACAGATCACAAACATAACATTTTTCATGCTATGTTCTTTATGGAGGCCTCATAATTATGTGAGATGTTTAGGTTTTTTCTATAAGCAGAACTCAACATATCTCTACAAAGTGCCCACTTTCGAAAATGTAACTTGACTTGGTAGGCAACGCAAGTGTGATTCGCCTAGCAAAATAACTAATTTGGATTTCCTAATTTGTCATGTTTTGAGCTGAAGGTGAGAATACACATGGTGAGGTAGCTTAAGTACTACTTCAGGTTTGGAATATGCAATCATAACACGAATGTCGAGGCTAAACTTGACATATAAAGAATGCATGCTCCTTGAATAAAAGTAAAGTTTTTAGGATTAGGAATGACTTACAGTAAAATTTGGAAATCTCCTCTGAAGCCGTAGCACACCCTCTGAAGATGTGCCTCCGTATAAATCCATGACAAATATACCACCTTTCCGGCTGAGGGTATTGAGTGCATGCTTGAAGTACAAAATCAGCTCTTTACGACTGTGCAGGCAGCAGCAACTGTAGTTAAAAGCACACACTATGTCCCTGGGAGGCAATTGAACATCGTTTAAGGACTTGGCATCTTGGACGGCCTTAGCGCTCTCCTCTAGACAAGAACTAGTTGTGCCGTCCACTGACTCACCTTCATTATCTTCCAAAGTCATTTTCTGCAAAATCTCATCAGGGCTAAAGTTAACCAATTTTGATTCGAGAGGTTGCAAGACATTTCCGTGAAACAGGGATATTCTGGAGCGAATATCAGGCCCAATTCTGTTGACATTGTTCTCCAGACACCAGTCCAGTGCCTCGACGTCTAAATCTAAGCCTACAGCAGTTCTTCTAGCATCACCATGAAGCCATTCTATGCTGGCAAATGCATAAGACAGGAAGGATTACATCCTTATTGCAGCCACACGTGACAAGCAAATATTAATAATGAGTGCTACCAAACCGAATAAATGAGAAGCATGAAAAAACTTCCTAAATTGACAGATTGGTACACTGGTTGATAGAAAGCCAATTTGGAGGCAACAAAAACTAGTAACTACATGAATTAACAACAAGTGAAGCTTATTACTCCCTCCGTCCCACAAAAGATGTCACACTTGTGGGACGGCACAAGATTTTAGGAGGTTTTGCTTTGTGTGTTAAATGGAGAGAGAAAATATAATTTTTATATTCATGTGAGAGAGAACTTTTTCCAAAAATGGAAATGTGACATCTTTTATGGGACAAACTAAAAAGGAAAGTGTGACATCTATTATGAGACGGAGGGAGTACATAATAATAGCAGTAGTACGAGTTAGCACTTCCATACATACAGCAATGCTTCTCTTGTATAGTAGCTACAACAATAACATGATAACATCATATATGCATGACCAGAAGCAAAATTACCAAATTTACAACTAAGCCTTCTCACCACCTCTAAATCCAAAGAAGTGGTGAGCATAAAACCATCTTGGCTGGTTAGCCCGTCATCTACTCGAGAACAATGCCAAATCGAATGTAATGCAATGCATAGTAGTATAGTACTATTACAAGCTTGGCAACAATTAAGTAATTCATTCCATTTTCTGGTGAAGCACCCTCAGTATTTATCACATCACACAGCACACTGAACAAAACAAATTTTCCTCAAATAAATCAATTACCAAGAAAAGCAAGATTTATATGGAGTACCTCAAAAGAGCAGTGCCACAAAAGTCTTCTTGTAAATGGAGGGGCGCCCTCCCACCCACATACATCAAAAAGAACTTCTGAAGATAGCTTATATCCCCTTTTGGCGACTGCAATTCAAGCAACACATATAATTCCATCTAATGCAAGAATCACTTAAACAATGCATTTAAAGAAATCAAGCTCTGCTTTGGCTTGCAAAATGGTTCACCTGCACGGACTGTTGATAAAGAGAGAATTTTGAGGGCAGCCCACTGTCGATTTCGGCACTTATCTCAGAACCCTCATCGTTTTCTTGAATATCCTCTTCTTCGTCTTCTTCTTCCTGCGATTCTGGGTCGGAATCGGAGAGAGCGGAAGGAGGGTTTAACGGGTACTCATTAATCTCTCCCTCTTCATTGTCTTGGAGAAGGTAGGATGATTTTTTCCCTCGGCGGTGATTGGCGGTTTGCTTCTTCCCGTGTTTTCCCATTTCCGTCAACTTGGGTTCGAAAGGCGGCAGTATGCAGCTGGGACTGAATTAATGCTTACAAGTGTCCAGCTTTTTAGAGGGTTTAATAGGTTGAGCTATGGGGTGGGATCCCCTGTGCTAAAAACCTATGCTTACTGCTCAATATGCTCCATTAAATACGATTTAAAAATTTAAGATAGTTAAAAATAATATTTACATTTCAAATTAAAATACATTTAGTGGTATACAACGTATAGCTCATTTTCAAAACTCTAAATTTGCATGGTTCTCTACTGACAAATCGTGCGTATTAAGTCATTATCGGTTTAACGATACAATCCAATAAGGACAAACTTGATAAAGACATGTTAGAAAACCCCAAATCCAAACACGAACTCGACATGCTACCCTCATACCCGAACCCGATACGAACACTATACAAATTTTTTATGATGGACATAAAATCAGTCCTATTGTTCCCACATAAAATCAGCTACTGCATTTCGAAGTTCATGATTGACATTTTTATTTCGTATTTGTCATTCGAATTGAATAGTCTTGAATCTTGATATTGTATATTTCCATTTTTCGTGATCTCACCTTCTTGCTGTGGTGCTTCTCTAACAACTTCAACTGGAAAACTAAGGTTAGCACATCCTCAATTATTATGCTATGCAATATTATAGTACTTCATTCATTCCACATAAATATGTGCATTTTCTATTTTTATCTGTTCCATAAAAATATGGACATTTCCATTTATGTAAAGTTATCCCAATTTGTTATCCATATACATTATTTATAATTTAAACTATCATTAAAACAATAATAAAATGACCGTCGCACTATCCACTAACACGACTTTAACTACATTTCTCCATCTCTTTTATTTTAGTAATTTTATCTTAATTCATGTGGTACTATAATATGTCCATATTTTCGTGAGAATCATTAAATAGCGCAATATTTCTTTATCTTAATAAAGCATTGCCGCTGCTACGGCTGTGAAATGTGCTTGGAGGACAATCAAACAAATAATATTGATAGGATTGGTTAGGTTAATTTAAATCAAGATATTATCTCAACGACTCTACCTGCATTGCGCCACCTCTTTAGGTTGTTCTTCTTCTTTTATGCAAGCTCATTCTCTCTATACTTTTTCTTCTTGTATTTTCAGGTATCAACAAAGTAATTTTTAATCTATTTTGAGTTTTGTGATACTACTTTGTAAATGTTGTAAGTAATCTTGCGCAACGAAATGCATAGCCGATTACAAAGCGCCTCGCATAGCCCATTGCATATGCATTGTGTAATTTGCACCCTTGTCTGTATAAGTTGTTGAGACCACTTTAGTGTTTTTACGAAATTATATATATCTATATATTTTATAGTGTTTTATTTAATATTTTATTTTTCTTATTAAACTTAAAATGTTTTTCTTTTTGAATTGTTAGAAAAGTTTTCCTCTTTAATAAAACAACATCTTACCTTTTCATTTATTTTATTTACTTTTTCTACGTCAAACTTATAAAACAGAATGTACTACAAAAATGGTCCATATACTATGGGTTTATCTCGCCCATAGTCTCTGAACTTTAAAAATATCGTCAGACATCCATGGATTAAGGATTTATCTCAAAAATGGTCATATTTCACTGTTTTCGGTCGAAAATACCCTTTTGGAGGATTTGGGCAATTTGGTCATTTTACACTTTTAACATTTTAAATATGATATTATTTCAGTTAAGTACTCCACTAAATATGATATTATTAAAAAAATTATCATTTTTCTTCTCTTTTGTCATCATTCACTTTGTTTTTTTATTTCAATATTAGATTTAATTTTACAAAATTAATTTTTAAATTTTAACTTTTAGATATCAATAAATTTTTTTAAATATCAATAAATATTTGAAATTTATAGTGTCCATGAAATAAAGAAACAAAGTGGGGGATGACAAAAGGGAAGAAGAATGATAATTTTGACATAATATTAATACATAATTGAAATAATATAAGATTTAAAATGTTAAAAGTGTAAAAAGACAAAATTGCCCAAACCCCAAAAGATTATTTTCAAGCGAAAACAGTAAAAAATGATTATTTTCGAAATAAACCCTTAGTGCAGGACTATGAGTGAGATAAACCCATCCTCGAATTAGCAAAGCGTGTAACTATCGTAGCCAATCCAAAATTCCCAACTTTCAACTCAACCTTCAATCCAAGAAAACCCCAATTTTGTTCTTTTATTCTTTCAATATATCATCTTTCCATTCACCACAACCCCACGCGAATTCGAACGCCAGAAAAGCTCAATTATTTATGATCGCCGACGATGTATAGCAATTTCAAGGAGCAAGCGATCGAGTATGTCTGGCAGGCAGTCGCCGAGGACAACGCCGGAAATTATGCCAAGGCCTTCCCGCTGTATATGAACGCGCTGGAGTATTTCAGGACGCACCTCAAGTACGAGAAAAACCCTAAGATCAAGGAGGCCATCACACAGAAGTTCACCGAGTACTTGCGCCGGGCGGAGGAGATCCGCGGCGTGCTCGACGAGGGAGGATCGGGCCCCGCCGCGAATGGCGATGCGGCCGTGGCGACGCGGCCAAAGTCCAAGCCCAAGGACGGGAAGGACGGTGAGGGAGAGGATGGCGATAAGGAGAAGCTTCGGGCGGGGTTGAACTCGGCTATTGTTAGGGAGAAGCCTAATGTTAAGTGGAATGATGTGGCTGGATTGGAGAGCGCGAAGCAGGCACTGCAGGAGGCTGTGATTCTCCCCGTGAAGTTCCCGCAGTTTTTTACTGGTATAATTTCACGATTGTGTTTTGATGTGTCTGCATCCAAGGAGTGTAATGTGTGATAAGTGATTGCTTTGTGGTGGTGTTTGTGTGTTACCTGGTTAATATCTATCCTTTTCACAGGTTGTTGTGGCTTTGAACTGTAAATATGCGCTTTTCTGAAGAAAATTTGGTTGAAAGCATAATTTTGGGGGGCCTGTGGTTTAGGGTAACTGGTGACATGGCTGTGAGTTCTAATTGATTGAATTGTTTTTGTTCAGTGAGTGTATTTCATAATTACCTGCCTGCTTAAGTTATAGATTTTGAGATGCTTTCTTCTTATGTTGTTTTCATTCTTACAATGGACAATAGTATGAGGGAGACTAGATCATAGAGTTGGTTTATCCTTGTCGAATAAACATTTAACCTTTCGTTCGTATTAATACTGGTACACAACTTCAAGAGTTCTATTTTGTACCATGTATACGGAAGAGGAAGCACATTCAGTTTGGAGCATGGCCATTTAATGTATGCCCAGCTTGTTATACTTAATGTGCTTCTCTTTGTGTGTTTAGGTAAGAGGCGCCCTTGGAGGGCTTTTCTTTTGTATGGTCCTCCTGGAACAGGAAAGTCATACTTGGCCAAGGCTGTTGCCACTGAAGCTGACTCCACGTTTTTCAGGTCATTTGTCTTCCTCGATATTTGTATTTTCTGCTTGCCGTTCGTAGATAAATGGATGTGAACTTAGCATTGTTACTTGAAAAATCTGTTATCCAGTTTTGTGAAAAGGCGTGCATATGTTCAAACTTTTTTTTTATTCATTTTCAATGATCAAGTAGATGTAAAATTAGTAAGTGGCGTATGCTCTTTCCTTTCAGTGTTTCTTCTTCAGACTTGGTTTCAAAATGGATGGGTGAAAGTGAAAAGCTAGTCTCTAATCTCTTCCAAATGGCACGTGAAAGTTCTCCCTCGATCATATTTATTGATGAAATAGATTCCCTCTGTGGACAGCGTGGAGAAGGAAATGAAAGTGAAGCATCTAGGCGAATCAAAACAGAATTGCTTGTGCAGATGCAGGTAATTGTAGTTCAAGCTCCAGAGGATTGATTTTCATGCCCAGCAATGACATTCCTATCATTATTCGTTCATGAACATGGATACCAATTTTTTACCTCTGAACTTGCTGCTTCATTAGATATGACTTTGGAACTTGTTGATTGGCTTCAGACCTCTAATCTCTAAATGAAATATTATTTTTGTACATTTTGAGTTATCTAATTATTGCTACATTTGAGATATTTGGAAATGGCATGTCATTATTGCAAGTTAGGTCTATGTTGAAGATTCCGTTTTATTTTAGGTTATTAGAACCAAAGTTAGGGAGGTTTTATATGGATTTTTTCATTCATTACTATCCTGGATTTCTTGTTGGTCTCCGTCGTTACAAACATTCTATATCAACTTGGGAACATTGTTTTATGCCATGTTCAGCTTACAATGTATTTAGAAGATAATTAATTTTATATTCCTACGATTCTTATCTCTCTCCTGCACCCTTTGATATTTTTTCTGTGGTGGTTTTGATTTGCCTATATCATTAGAAATGAACTTTTGACAAATTTCCAGTTCTATTTTTGTCTTAAATACATCAGGGGGTGGGACACAATGATGACAAAGTTCTTGTTCTTGCTGCCACTAATACTCCTTATGCTCTTGATCAGGTAATAGTTAGTTGCATACTGATGGTAGAAAATGGATATTTTTCATTCAACTTCATTATTTTTGTATTCATATATTTATTTCCTATAGGCTATAAGGCGGCGGTTTGACAAGCGTATTTATATCCCACTACCAGATGTGAAGGCACGTCAGCACATGTTCAAGGTAAGAAGCATTCTTTCATCTCACTAATGGAACTGTAACTAGAATTATTTATTGAGGATTAAAATAATCTTGTGGCCTGTTACACTTGCAGGTGCATTTAGGAGATACACCAAATAACTTGAACGATAGAGACTTTGAAAGCCTAGCTCGTAAGACAGAAGGTTTTTCTGGTTCGGATATTGCTGTTTGTGTAAGTCTGGATCTAAAATGATGTTTAGATAAGCTCTGTGCTATATTTTGAGTGCTGCCGTTGTCATTTAAACCTGCACATATCTGTTTATGACTCAGAATGATGTGAATGACTTTAATAGGTTAAGGACGTCTTATTTGAGCCTGTACGAAAAACACAAGATGCAATGTTCTTCGTTAAGACACCTAGTGGTGCATGGGTGCCATGTGGACCTAAGCAACCAGGTGCCATCCAGATAACTATGCAGGAGCTTGCTGCAAAAGGACTTGCTGCACAGGTATCAACTTTAGTGGAAGCATATGTGTATATTGTAGTCTGTGTAAAACATAATGATGTTACAATGCAAGTAAATGTATGTCGGTATAGTTGTAATCTATTAACAGAAATCTATTTAGATGTATGTATTTCTGTTTGAGCCTCTTTCTCCTCATTAGAAACTAAATGTTCTCTATACCGTCCTGCTTTTGTAGATCAACCCACCTCCTATATCAAAAACAGACTTTGACAAGGTGCTTGCAAGGCAAAGACCAACTGTGAGCAAATCTGATCTCGATGTGCATGAGAGATTCACAAAGGAATTTGGCGAGGAAGGCTAACGAACTTGAGGTGCTTTAGCCTGCTACAACTTGTGTACCTGGTGACTTTTTGTATATTACTACGTATGATTTTTTACTGCATTCAGATTAGCTCATCAAAGGGGAAAGGTTAGATGACTTTTCATTTTCCTCCAGCATTGGGCCAGAAAATGAGCCGACGCTTCTCAAATTGCTGTACTTATGTTATGTACAAACATTAAAACTACTCCAACAAACGATGTCAATATGGTGTGTTCATGTGAGGTAACTAAATGCGGTGGCATTACATGATGGCTTTTTTCTTCTTCCCCATTGACTTATTAAGTTCCAATTCTGGTCATCTTATTATAATTATTAGTACTAGTTTGGCTTTGCATATGGATTGGCACTTCGTCATTCCATATTTGTGTTTAGAAAGAGATTCATACTCATATATCATAAATTTGTAATGATAGATGGCATCTGCAGGTGACATTTTATCCTCGTGGTACAATTGATATCATTCCACCAGCAAAGTGATGGAGATGAGACTGCTGTTGCATGTCGTTGTTCCTCCATTTTTCATGTTTTTCTGATCAACAATGGTTGATGATGGTCATGATGGAGGACGCCACAAAGTCTTATGAACTTATTCTGCTATGGCTAGAAGAGACTCAACAAAAATCATAGCATAAGTTGTTAGATTAGAACAAACCAGTAATTGACAAAATAAAATCATATGTAAATGGGATCTCTCTCTCTCTGTCTCAATTGCTCCAAATGGATGTCACTACAAACTTATGGTGATATGTTGATACATGGACTACTATTTACACTATTGTATTCCAGCTCATATAAATGTAACCAAGTTTCTAATAAAATTCAGTATGTAATTTATATTTTCCACACGAAATGATACTTGACAAAAAAAAAAAAGAAAAAGAGAGAAACACAAAAAAGGAGGGAATCTAGTTTACAAACATCTATACCTATGTTTTTCAACATAGAAATAGCAGAACCGAGCATAGACTAAACCGCATATCTAAAACTCTCCCTAAATTCCTTATTGCTTGTAAATTTTTAAAAGTGCTACCAGTAATCCCCACAAGAACACAAGCCTTTGCTAAAGTGGTGGAATCTATTTGAATCCCTTACAATAATTTCTCTGGCTTCTATTCTTGAAATTAGCTTAATCACCGTATGGCAGTCACCACAGACCCTGAGGTTCTTTATGATCCGTATCGGAACGCCATGAGGTAGTGAAATCAATCCGAAGGCAATAGCCAGCCTCTCACTGTGCCGAGAGAGGATGGATTCTTTCTGTTCCTCTTCAATATCGTGAAGCACGTAATTTGTATCTGGCTGATATCCCGCATCCCTCAAACGAACGCCCAATTCTCCAAGTTTCCTATAAATTTGATCAGATAGAGGATGTGAAACGTCGCTAGCCATAAAAGCATACGTCTTTTTCTTCACTTCAATCCAGCTATAGCCAGTTTCTTTTCTAACTTTCCTATCATCCATCAGTTTTCTCACTTTTGACCTATCTTGCCAGTTTCCTGAGGCAGCATATAAGTTAGCTAACAAAACATATGCAGCCGAGTCATGTGGTTTACAAGAAATGAGTTTTTCAGCTGCAAATTTCCCCATCTCTATATTTCGATGAACTCGGCATGCAGCCAAAAGAGTGCGCCAAACAGTTGGACCAGCAGGAAACGGCATTCCAGTAATAAGCGCCATAGCTTTGTCTAACATCCCAGCTCTGCTGTACAAATCAACCATGCACGAATATATCTCCATGGTGGGAGAAATGTGAAGTTTGTTTACCATCATATCAAAATATGCTTCACCTTCACTTACCAATCCTGTGTGGGTGCAGGCAGAAATTACACCGATAAATGTGATGTCATCCATCTCTAAGTTCCTCTTTTGCATTTCCTTAAACACACCGAGTGCTTTTTCCCCATAACCATGTTGTGCATACCCCGAGATCATCGAGTTCCAGGAAACTAAGTCTCTTTCCTGCTGCCTCTTGAAGACTTGATTGGCACTCTCAATATCCCCTTTTTTGGCATACATAGTAACAAGGGCACTGCTTACAATTAGAGTGTTGTTGTAGCCAGATTTGATTGAGCTTGCATGAAACTGCTTTCCTTGATCTGTAGCTGCCGACTGTGTCGCACATGCGTTTATTATAGTAGAGAAAGTGAACTCATTTGGCCAGGCACCTTCCTTGGCTAACTGACCATAAAACCTTACAGCTCCCTCAGTATCGTCTTGCTGAGCATACGCAACTAACATTGCAGACCAAGCAACAATGTCCTTCTCTTCTATTTGCCGAAAAACTTTCCCTGCATCATCAGTCTTGCTTATTTTAATATACGCGTTAAGCAATGCTGTTCCTACTGAAGGTGAGTTTGAGTAATTGGTTTTGATGATCTCCGCATGCACCTGAGACAAAGAATTAGCTGGAAGAGCTGCAAGAATTGTAGAATAAGTGTAGTGATTAGGCCTCACGGCTTCTCTTCGCATCTGGAGAAACATATCGGTTGCTTCTAATGTTCGACCATTTTTCATGTATCCTCCAATAATCGCTGTCCATGACACCACACTTTGAACTGTGCCTATCAATGAAAACATCTTCATTGCATCATCCATCTCACGTCCTTTCGTGTAGCACGCCATGAGAGCTGTTCTGACATTGTCGAAACTACCAAACCCACGCCTGACGGCCTGGCAGTGGATCTGCCGGGCAAAACCTATTTCTTTAAGGTTGGAACAAAGCTTAAGAGCAGTGGCAAAAGTTGTTTCTGTGAACTCTACACCAGCAACCCTCATTCTATAGAACAGCCCAAAGGCATCCAAGTCGAACCCGTTCATCATAAGACCTGCAATCATCCCATTCCAAGAGACTGCATCCCTACAGTCAGTTCCGTCAAACACACACCTAGCCTCTCTACTCATTCCAGACTTTGAATACAGACTAACCAAAGCATTCCCCACCTCCCGGCTTGAATCAAACCCGTTCTTGACAGTCATACCGTGCAACTGAGCTCCAACCCCTACTGCACCTTCATCTGCCAAAGCACCAAGAACAGTGGCAAATGTGAAAGGATTAGGTTTGACACCCTCAGATTTCATCAAGCTGAAAACTTGTACGACCTTTCGGGTCATCCTTTTGATAGCATAGCCCGTAAGCAACGAAGTCCAAGTCACTACATTCTTCACCCTGATCTCATCAAACACTCTCTTCCCATCATCCAAATTTCCATTCTTGATATGCATATCAACAAGAGAGGTTCCGACACTGACATCCTTAAAGAACCCATTTTTAAAACTCTGGCAATGTATCTGCCTACCAAAATCATAATCTTGCAAGCTCGTAGAAGCCTTTAAAATGCAAGATAAGCTGCTCCCATCAGCCGAAACACCGGAGCGATTCATAAACGCGTATGTTTCCAACGCCTTTTGATTCAGGCCATCGCGCGAGTAATCGAACAGCAAATGGTTGTAATACGAAACATCTCTCTGCCGAAATTCATCAAACGGGTTCTGCGCGTTCTTGAAACGTGAAAACTCCGACGACCCTTGGGAGTTTTCTGAACCCACTACAACTGACGAAGAGTGGAAGTAGTTAAAGCATCGAAATATGCAGGCAAATTTGGACAGATGCTTGAGATTCTTTGCACATGACCTACGGATTATCATGGCAGTTTTTGATTTATACTATTATCCCCAGAAGATCTATCTCAAAATTAGAATAGAGAGAGTAATAATTGGCAGACATCAATGTAAAGATTGATGTGGTAGAAACGCTTCTCAAAATCAGTCAATGTAGCTGGAACTCAGAGGCCTGGTCATGAACTCTGCTGAGCTGAGCTACGAGGTTCGGTTGAAAACCCAATTTTACCCTCCATATTTTACTTTCCACATAAGCGAATAAAAACTCAATAAAATTTTTGGGAAAGTTGTCATTTATTAGAACACAATTTTTGATTAATTTATATTTTTTAGCTTATAAAAGTAGCTAATTAAGGTTGTAACTTTTATACCAGACAATCAAGATTTTGATAAAATTGTAACTTTTGTAAAATTTTTTTTATGTATTAACTAATTAATTAATAATTATTTAAAATTCAAACATTATAATAAAATAATGCTAAATTTATCCAAAAGTTAACTAAAATTATGATTTAAAATACAATTTTTTTTAAAATTTTAATTATATGAGATAATTGAGAAATGTGCAACGTTATTATTTAAGTAGCTACTTTTGTAAATTATGAGATGACCATAATTCAATAAAAGTAATGATATTTTTTTTAAAAAAAATTGTACTATGTTGGTTTTATAAAAATAAAGAATTTGAGTTCATCATGAGGTTTGGTACTACAAAATTAAAATAATATGAGAGATGTGAATAAAAAAGTGATTGAAATTTGTCAAAAATAAAAAATGAATTGATCTTGTGGGACACGTCAAATTGAAAGAGAGATATGATTTTTAAGGGATGAAGGACAAACTTGTCGAAAATAAAATTGAACTAATTTTATGGGACACACCAAATTAGAAATGTAAGATGGTTTTTATTGCGGATGAAAGGAGTTTATAACTCACCAAATTTTATTTAGTGCTATTAAATTATTAATTGTGAATTCTCCAAATCGGGAATGGTAAAGTCTGGATAAAAATTTCTTAATAAAAATATAATTTTGAATGGTGGCTGTAGTTGTTGTGATTATATCATGACTAATATAATTGATTTTAAATAAATAAGTGACTATATTAGTACTAATTGATTTACAATTAATTTTTTTAAATTTATTGTGACTTTTGTACTTTCGTCATTATATCTTTATTAATTACATATTAATAATCTAAAATCAATCACCATAATATAAACCATGCTAATTTTATCTGGACGTTAACAAAAATTACTTAAATAATAAATTTCATCAAAATTTTAACGTTATGGGATAATTAAGAAATAATATGGAGTAATAATTATAGTATAGTTAATAAGTTATTTTTATAAATTATGTGACTAAAAAACAGAAGTAAATCAAATACTAATAGATTCGCCCCCCTTTTCAGGGTTTATGGTGCACTCTGTTATTATGTGAACAAATTGGACCGTTAATATCTTTGAAAAATTTGGCCTGTCTTTTCTTCCTGATTTTTGCACTGAATTACTTTACCGACACAAATTCTTAGTAGGGTTTTTTCTCTGGTCACCATAGTTTCAACACCTTTCCTAATTTCCCAATCTCAAACTTTCACTTTAATTTTTCTATCCACTAATTAATTTCCAATTACTGGAAAACGTTTACTTTTTTTCCTTTTTACCCCCTGTTTGAAATTGGCAAGGAATATTCCGCCGAATACTAATTTCGAATTTCATGCTCTGATGAATTTGTTCGATACTTGAATTGAATTTCTGGGCTTGAGGGCGTTACCAGTTTACGGAATTTTGCGCCTTTTTCACTGTTCTATGCTCTCATTAGGGTCTGTTTGAGTTGCAAGGCATGAACTTAGTTGGAATTTCAGGGTTTTAAGTGCGAGAGAGAAAAACCCTTGTTCAATTCTCTACTGTTCCCCTAAAATTAATTACGTTTCTGAGGTGAAGTTTGTCGGAGTGATTAAAGATGATCGCGGAGAAACCTAGTTGGATTAAGCATGGCACCTCTCAGATATTCTCCATTGATATTCAGCCTGGTGGCCTCAGGTTTGCCACTGGTGGTGGTGATCATAAGGCACGTTAATTCCTCTCTAATGTATTCTTTATCTCTAAACTGCAGTTTTGAAGTTCAGCATTCTTTTTAGCTGCTAGTGATCTGTTAAATATTGGAACTTGGAAGTTAAAGTTGCGGCGTAATGAGACAGTACGAACATTCACAGTGTTAATGCATTCTTGGAATATGATGTTTGATGTTCAATCAAATGATTCTAAAGCAGTGTGACCTGTTTTACAATGTAGTCAAATTGACGTAGTCATGGAGAACTTTTATGAATCTTGGACCAGCAAGTATCTTTGGACCTGCAGAGAATGTGATCAAGAAAACTTATCCTGAGGGGCATTCTGTGGATTACAACTATTAGGAGTATTTTGTTTATTGACATATATACAGACTACAGTAGGCTGATATGTGTTTGAACTTGTAATCTACAATGTCAAATCACAGATGAATTCGTGGTTTATCATTTTAGTGTTCCCATTTGTTGTGTCTGAATTTGGAATGATACAATTACTCTAGTTGCTTCTGACATATTATAGTGAAATTCTGCTGGACCTCTCTTTATATTGTGATCCATGAATTTTTCAGGTTCACATTTGGAACACAAAATATGCTGGCAGAGAGAAGCAAAATGATGATTCAGCTTCAAAGCTTCTTGCAACACTGCGGGATCATTTTGGGTCTGTTAACTGTGTTAGATGGGCTAAGCACGGAAGGTATATTGCATCTGGATCAGATGATCAAGTTATTCTAGTTCATGAGCGGAAGCCTGGCTCGGGAACCGCAGAGTTTGGCAGTGGAGAGCCGCCTGATGTTGAGAACTGGAAAGTTACGATGACTTTGAGAGGTCACACTGCTGATGTGGTAATACAAGTTCCATAAAGATATTTTGGCTTACAATGTCATATCATTGTGTTTGTTGGTAGCTAAATCTTGTAGGGATTGCCACCTTTTGTTCATTATGATTGGGTGTGTGCTCTAATCATTGTGTTGATTTTCTTCTATGCTTAAAGTAGGTGGATCTTAATTGGTCTCCTGATGACTCAACATTGGCCAGTGGGAGTCTGGACAATACCATTCATGTTTGGGACATGAGTACCGGAATCTGCACTGCAGTTCTTCGTGGTCATTCTAGTCTTGTAAAAGGTGTAGCCTGGGATCCTATTGGGTCATTTATAGCTAGTCAATCGGATGACAAGACTGTCATAATATGGCGAACAAGTGATTGGAGCCTTGTTCATAGAACTGATGGTCACTGGGCTAAATCTGTAAGTCAACAAATGGCGGTAAAAAATATAATTGTTCATTTTCCTTCTACCCGCCATTTACATGCTATATTTGAATTTTTATTTTCAGCTTGGTTCCACCTTCTTCAGACGGCTTGGCTGGTCACCGTGCGGACATTTTATAACAACGACACATGGTTTTCAGAAGCCCAGGCATTCTGCACCTGTTCTCGAGAGAGGGGAATGGTCTGCCACGTTTGACTTTTTAGGACATAGTGCACCAATCATTGTTGCTAAGTTCAATCATTCAATGTTTAGGAGGACTCCGTCCAATTCCGAGGACTTAAAAACTTCATTGGTTGGTTGGAGCAATGGTTCCTCAAAGGTTGAAGGAAAAGAATTACAGCCATATAATGTTATTGCAATAGGAAGTCAGGACCGCACCATAACTGTGTGGACTACAGTTAGCCCTAGACCTCTTTTTGTGGCTAAGCATTTCTTCGCTCAAAGTGTGGTGGACCTCACCTGGTAACTTAAATTCAGCATGCATTTCTTATTCCTCTAGTTATGCTGTCTTTGTTATTATTTACATTCTGGTCATACATGCACTTACCAGTTTCTCAATTTTCCTGTGATTACAGGAGCCCTGACGGGTACTCAATATTTGCTTGTTCCTTGGATGGGACAGTTGCGACATTTCATTTTGATGCGAGTGAAATTGGATATAAATTAACTGATGCTGAACTAGATGATTTTAAGAGGAATCGCTATGGCGATGCCAGAGGTCGTCAGGGTAACTTAGCTGAGACTCCAGCTCAGTTGTTGCTTGAAGCAGCATCTGTGAAGCAAACTCTGAGTAAGAAGATACGTGCAGTTGTTCCAGAGAGTCAGGCATCTTTGAGACCTTCTGTTGATTTAGGGGTTACTAAAAAAATTAATAAGACTGTTGTAAATGATAGAAAGAAAACTGATGATGCTATCGGTGATGTGTCGAACAAGGTGGTCTCTGCTCGGATGTCAAATCCTGTAAATCAGAAAGAATATAGACGCCCTGATGGTCGGAAAAGGATAATACCAGAAGCAGTTGGTGTTACTGCCCATCACGAGAGAACATCTATTGGTGATCACTCAGAAGGTCTTCAGTTAGTTGTGAATTCTTTAGATCATAACAAGGATAATAATGGAGAGATATATACTGGTAATGGTACTCGAGAAGGTTCAATAAGAAGGGTTATAGGTGGGAGTGCCGATATAATAGAGCGTTCTGGTCTCACTGCTAGAGCATCTATTAGTGAGAACTTGATTATTGAGAAGGTTCCAGCCTCTGGGAGTAAAAAAACATGCACTAATGTCGAGCATGTTAGTCAACTACCTTCTGGCAGTATTCTTTCAATACAAGTATTTGAAAAGAAACAAGGGGAAGATGCAATTTGCTTAGAAGCCCGTCCAAGAGAGCATGCAGTTAATGACGTTTTGGGAGCAGGAAACACTTTAATGATCAGAGAAACAGAACTTTCCTGTACACGAGGCTCTCAGAATCTTTGGTCTGATAGGATCTCTGGGAAGGTCACTGTCTTGTCTGGAAATTCGAACTTCTGGGCTGTTGGTTGTGAAGATGGATCACTCCAGGTTTGTAACTTCAGGTCCCAGTTCCACGTTATTGAAGATTTCTTATGCAATGCATTCTATATGGTTATATAGTTTGCCCCTCGTTCTTCCGTTTCATACCCAAAGTTCATATGTTATGGGCTTACAATAATGGCGTACTTACATGCTGTTAGCTATTAAGAATAATATCTTTTCAAATGTCCATTATGTCGCTACAAAAAAGTACAGAAATAGTACTATATGCAAACTATTTGCAGAATGTTTCAATGTCATTTGATCTGTGCCAATGTCCTTGGATTAGGGATTATGGTTTCTGTTTCTGTAATAATTCAGTGTCTACAACACATGTGAACCTAGTTTGTCGTGCACACTTTTTTTCCCCACATGAATGATGTGATGAATATCTGCTCTATTTATTGATTGGAAATATTCATCATTGTGAAGGTTTACACAAGATGTGGGAGGCGTGCCATGCCAACCCTGATGATGGGTTCTGGAGCAGTATTTATTGATTGCGATGAATTCTGGAAGTTGTTAGTTGTCACAAGGAAGGCGTCCTTGTATGTGTGGGATCTTTTCAACAAGACATGTCTACTTCAGGATTCCTTAGCTTCACTGGTAACTACAGACCTAAAATCTGATGCTGGTAAGCATGAAATCTAATTTTTAACTGTATAGCTGAAACTGTAGCTGTTTGATTTTGTTAATCATGTAAGAATATAATTCTAATGTTTCTCTTCTTCTTGTTCATCTAGGTACTGTCAAAGTTATATCTGCAAAACTATCCACATCTGGATCTCCCCTTGTTGTCTTGGCTACACGCCATGCGTATCTTTTTGACATGAGTCTTAAGTGTTGGCTGAGAGTTGCAGATGATTGTTTTCCTGCATCAAATTTCTCTAGCTCATGGACCCTAGGTTCGGCACTTAACGGTGAGCTGGCTGCATTACAGGTTGATGTCCGGAAATACCTGGCACGGAAACCAGGGTGGAGCAGGTTTGTACGCAATGTTTATTTCTTTAAACAGTTTTCCATGAAATTTGTCTGCCTTTCAATGAAGATAAATGTCTGGCTTTTCATTTAATTGGTTGCTGACCTGACTCACCTTTAGAAACATTCAGGAAAAAAGCAATTGTGTGCAAATGTCACTTTTATTGACCTGTTATTTAGCATAGTTTTTGACAAATTTATGTGAAGATACCAGCGTTGGAATTTTCCTTTTACAGATAATGTTCTTTTGTTTTGTTATTAGCATGCCATGCTTCTTGGTTTCATACATGATTTTTTGTGTCTCTTCTATTTAAACCTTATAATGTTTTGCATATCATTCACCTTGGGATGTTATTGTAATATAGAGTGACTGATGATGGAATGCAAACGCGTGCTCATTTGGAAGCTCAGCTGGCATCTGCTTTGGCTTTGAATTCTCCCAATGAATATCGCCAATGTCTTCTGTCGTATATTCGCTTTTTAGCAAGGTATGTTGTACTGTTTCTACTTGTCAACACTACCTGTAAGATCTCCCTGTGGTAGTTGATAGTAAGTCTCAGGATAAATATATTTGTTATTTTTTATTTTCCTTCATAGTGAGCATAATATTCGTGATAGACTGATAGTGGTATGGCCAAAACAGGAAGAAAAAAAAGAAGAGATTGTTGTGTTTCAGTTTCTAGCTGTTGATAGCCTAATATAGAGAACAATTATAAGTGGAAATTTTAGGAATAGGATTATGCCAATTAGTACTTACTATGCATCATTTTATGCTTGTAACACATTTCATAGCCTTACTGTTTTGGTAAATGCAGAGAGGCAGATGAGTCCCGCCTAAGAGAAGTTTGTGAGAACTTCCTTGGACCCCCAATTGGAATGACTGAATCTGGATCGGATGCAAAATCACCAGTGTGGGACCCTTCTATTCTTGTAAGGCCCCTTTTTTTATGAACATTGTTTATTTCAACACAGTTTTTCTACTGAACAAGCCAGAAAATGGCTTGAGATTTCTCATTTGTTTCTCTGTTGATTGGTTGCTGTCGAGTATTTTTTTTTTTGCCATGCGGTCTTCATCAGTTTCTTTGGTGATGCATAAATCTTCTTTTTCCCTTATTTTCATGAATCCGAGATAGAGCCGCTTGCAAAGCAATGTGACACTATTTTTTTCCAGATCATGATGTCATCTACTACTGAAATAGATTTGCGATATATGCTTGTTTCTTTTTTAGTAGTATTTGCCATGCCCTAAAAGATAATTATGATCAGTTAACATGCAGAAAAACGGGAACGAAAAGGTTACTTGTATGTGAATACATCTTTTGATTTGCTTTTCTCTATTGGTTTATCAGGGTATGGATAAGCACAAGCTTCTCCGCGAAGACATTCTTCCGGCTATGGCATCCAACAGAAAAGTCCAACGGTTACTCAACGAGTTCATGGATCTCCTTTCTGAATACGCCACCATTGAGACAAACTCTGAGCAGAAGAATCCACCACAACCGACTTCACCATCCCAGCCCACAAAAGATGCAATAGAGAGAAAAGATTGTTATCCAGCAGCCACTTGTGAGAATGTTCTTGAGCCAGCTGTTACCACAGCGGATCCTACTCTGCAGGATACTGATGAAATGGATGTTGTGACAACGACGAGAGAATCTCAAGCAGATTCTGTTAAAACTACGTCACAAACAACAGATCAAATGAATATAGACATCCCTGCCTCAGATCAAGTGGAAAATGCTGCGCCATCTGCAAAACAAGACTCTTGATCTTGGCTTCAAAACGTCCGTTTCTGCTGACCAAATACTTGATCATAATGCCGATTACCTGTCTTTATCTGCTCTGCTCGCAGATCTAAGAATTTTGACCTGACTCATGTCGTAGATTATGGTGATTATCTGCTCGTGATCTACACGAGCTTCTGCATTTGAAGCTCCAGCTGATTGAGGTACTTGAGAAGACTAGATCTGCTTCATCCTTATTTAATCTAGTTTCTTCTAATTGTTATACATCCAACTAATTTTTCTATGTAAAGTTGATTGCGTTAGGCTTCCCCATTTTCAAGTAGGTTGTAAAGTAAATTCTACTCTAAATCTTGCCGTGAGTGAGATATGTCTCTAAAACGCATAATTTTGGCTGATTAAGTCATCCTCCCTACGACAAGGGAAGCATTCTGCAACCTATGTGTTTTTGCAGTGTTTCTTTCACTTTTCATCTGAATTGGTTTCAAAAATTTAATGTCTGAATTGTCAGCATAGGAAATTTGAAATTGCTGAGCTTCTTCCTAACATTAGTTTACATTTGCTCAATAACTTGTTGGGTCGTACAAGATTTTAAATTAACATAAATAATTGTAGTACAGAGTTCTTGACTTTTTTCTAATTGTTCAATAACTTGTTGGGTACTAATTTTTGAATTTCTAGGCTCAACATCACATGCATTATATTTACAGCTCAATCAATCAGTTTTGGCAAAGTATAGATCGCCGAATGCTAACAAATATTGCTCACCTAACGCCATTACTTAACCACATTATACACTATTATGGGAAAAAAATTAATTTAATTATTACTAAGAGTCACATCAGCCAGCCAAATACAAATCGGTTGATAATGAGATTAACTGCACCGCCTTTCGCTTTATTGTTATTTGTTGTGATAGTTTGCACTAATTTATCGGAAATGAATTGATTAATTTGAACACTGGATCTAAGTCTATTTTGGTTGCCTGTGATTATTTGCAACACATGGTTTCCTAGTATGGAAATTTCACAATTTGCAGTCACTGACTTTTACACCTCCCCACTCTAGTTAATACCCCTCTAATTTTCTCTTTCAAATCCGTAATTAAAAATACCAAGCATGAAACATCTAGTGACCTCAAAATGAAGATAAGCGATAACATGTATACTTAACTAATGTAAGCTTCGACGACTATAGCAATTTGTAACAGATATTTTAAAGGTTAACAGAATGAGAGTTCCCTTTAATATATCAAAACCGAAAGTAAACTAAGATGAATAATCTGTCTATTTATATATCTATACAATTCCTCACATGAAGACAGTTATCAGAAAACAATTACAATCGTCAATCAAAATTCCCTTTTATGCAAAATGCGTACTGGGTAATTAAATACTGCAGATAAAAATAGTTGTATGCTCTAGCAAAAAATAAATACTAAAAATTAATTACAAGTTGTAAAACAAAACTTATATAATTAGGAGCTAAAGAATAGCAAAAAAAGTCAAAGATACTCCCTATTTCGTGGAAACTAGTAGTACTAATATATACACTCAGTCTTATTTTTCAATTTTAGTCAATCCTACAAAAATAGTCTCATTTTATCTTTGGCAAGTTTTTTTTTCTCTTATAAGTGGGTCTCATTCTCCACTAATAATATTTCAATCACTTTTTCTTTCTACAACTATGTCAACAACCTACATTATAGATACCAACACGAAGATATTTGTATGTTAACATATGACATGCGTTTGTCAACTACCTTTAGTTGACATACAAATATTTTCATATTGACCTATATAACATAAGTTGCTGATATAATTGTCGATTATCAATTTAATATAGTTATCAACATAATTCTATTCCTTAAAAAAATGTAAAAAGTTTCTAAGTATTATTCTTGAATGCTGATACAAATACAATTGGATTAATTGATAATCAATTCGGTGACATGGAGACACATTATTCGGTTTCTAATTGGCGTAGTATATACTCAATCATGTATGGTTTTAGGATAATATTATTCTCTGCCTCTCAATCTCGATCGTACATTATAATATACTAGTATATACACACACAAGAGATACAGACTACAGTATTGGTACATAATTTATACACATGTTTATATTAAAAAAATGAAGTATGCCTTTGTGTATCTCATTTGTATAGCATCAATTTAAACAAGATGTAACTATCAAGTATGTAATCGAACATATATAATTATGTATTTTGTTTATTATACCAATAGAGGGAGGAATAGGAGTAGGTTGCAACCATCCAACCAAAAAAAAACTACCATTGAGGTTGGAGGATCTGAAAACCAAGAAATAGACACTTGCATAATATATTAATCATTGAGCCCTAAATTTTGCAGATGTTGAACTCTGCATATGAGCTGAGAAAAGAAAGTATAGGGTATACTCCCTCCGTCCGCCATTAGGAGTCCCATTTTTTTCGGTATAGGTTTTAAGAAATGTTAAGAGAAATGAGTGGAAAAAAAGGTAGTGGAATAAGGATACCACTTGTATATATTAGTTTTAAATGAAATGTGAGTGTAAAGAGTTAGTGGAATGTAGAGCCCTATTACTATTTATAATAAATATGAACCGGAACTCTTATTCACGGACGGAGAAAATAGAAAAACGGGACTCCTATTCACGGACGGAGAGAGTATTTTGTATAATTTCCCATGGTACTAATATAATGATGAGTGAAATTAAATTTAACAAAAGAAAACTACTCTGACTTTTGCGTGCACTCAAACCAATTTATGTTTGGCCCCTCAATAAACCACAAACTGTTATCTATATATTGCAGCTCTTTTTTATGTCAACACCAAAAAACCATAAACTGATACCCTAGCTATATCATAATTGCATACCCCAATTTGTATAGATATTTATATAAGCCTTGTCATTTTTGGCACTCCATAGGCAATTTGGGTTAATCCCAACCTAAATTATTCAATCATCTTGCTTGTTCAATGGAGTTGGGAAGCATTCTACAATTCCTAGAAAACAGGTCCATTCTTGTTACTGGAGCCACTGGCTTTCTAGCAAAGAGTAAGTGCTCTTTGTCTCTTATACACACCCACACACACACACAATACAAACATGAAAAAATGTTAATGTCCAATTTGAATGGATGTAGTTTTTGTTGAGAAGATACTGAGAGTACAACCACATGTCAAAAAACTCTATCTTCTGTTGAGGGCTTCCGACACAAACGCAGCCATGCTACGTTTCAGCAACGAGGTAATTAATTACTAGTATACTACTTTACTCTCAACAGATTTCATAACTATGATTCAGTCAAGTTATGTATACATGCATGCATGTGCAGATTATAGGAAAGGAGTTATTCAAAGTTTTGAAAGAGAAAAATGGGGCAAATTTGAGTAGCCTAATTGCAGAAAAGGTTAGAGTTGTAGCTGGAGATATCACCTTTGAGAATTTGGGTGTGAAGGATTTATCATTGTTGGAGGAAATGTTGACTGGAATTGATGTTGTGGTTAACCTAGCCGCAACCACAAACTTTGATGAAAGGTAATTATATTAATCATTCAACCTTGACTAAAATATTTTTCATTTTTAACATGAAATTAATTTGAGATTTTGCATGCAGATATGATGTCTCACTTGGAATAAATACGCTTGGAGCCAGGCACGTTTTAAATTTCTCCAAAAAATGTAAAAAGTTGAAGATTTTGGTACACGTATCAACCGGTTAGTACTATCAATTATCAAACCTACCCTTTCTTTATATATATATGGTAATTGTGTTTACCACATACGGTATATTGAATGCAGCTTATGTATCTGGTGAACGGGAGGGATTGATACTGGAAAACCCTTGTATGATGGGAGAGACGCTCAATGGAACACGTGGACTCGATGTTGAGGCCGAGAAGAAATTGATAGACGAAACACTGAAACAGCTCAAGGCTCATAATTATGATGAAGAGTACATCAAATCATCAATGAAACATTTGGGAATTCAAAGGTCATTGCATATAAGTACAGAATTTCTTTCTTCTCTATAACAACTACTACTACTAACTTGAAGTAGTATATTTTATGAATGAATTTGCAGAGCAAGGAAGTTTGGATGGCCAAATACATATGTGTTCACGAAGGCGATGGGAGAGATGTTGTTGGGAGAGTTGAAAGAAAACATACCTCTTGTAATAATTCGTCCCACAATTGTTACTAGTACTTATAAAGAGCCTTTCCCAGGTTGGGTTGAAGGGGTCAGGTACGAATACAAATACAAGTGCAAATACAAATACAAATACAAATACAAATACAAATACAAATAATGTTTTGTATCATAAACTCTAATTTTTGAACAATGTGTTATTGGAATGGTTAGGACTATTGACAGCTTGGCTGTGGGATACGGTAAAGGAAGACTGACATGTTTTCTTGGCGACCCCACAACTGTTGTTGATGTGGTCAGTAATAAACAAGATTTTATTTAAGATAGGTTAAATTAAATAGCTAAAACTTGATGATTTTTTTCTTCTTATAGATTCCGGCAGACATGGTGGTGAATGCAATAGTGGTGGCTATGGTGGCTCATGCCGACCAAGCAAACGAGAGCGTATACCACGTGGGATCATCAGTGTCAAACCCAGTGGAGTACGCGTCGCTGCAGAGCTACGGGCTGCGGTACTTCAGTGACCATCCATGGATTGACAAAGATGGGAAGCCTATCGTGGTCGGAAAGATAACTGTTTTGAACACTATGGAGAGTTTCCAGAGATACATGAGGCTCCATTATTTACTCCCTTTGAAGGTTTAACACAATCAATCTTGATTAATTCTTGTATGTGTATATTCATAATTTGACATAGTGAATGTGTGTGATCAGGGGTTGCAAATGCTGAACACGGCTTGCTGCCAGTATTTCCAACAGATGTACATAGAGAAATACAGAAAGATCAAGTTCGTGATGAGGCTCATCGACCTCTACGCACCTTACTTGTTCTTCAAAGCATTGTGAGTGAAAATGTAACATAACATAACATAACATAACCAAATTGATTATAAAATCTAAGCATATCGTGTGTGCACTGCACTGCAGCTATGATGACATGAACACTGAGAAACTCCGATGTGCAGCAAAAGAACTGGAGACTGAGATGTTCTATTTTGACCCCAAAACCATAAATTGGGATGATTATTTCATGAACACTCACATTCCGGGAGTGGTCAAACGTGTCTTCAGAAACTAACCGATTCGCAAGTAGTACAATTTATCTGCCATGTACTATCAATTCCAATTTTTAGTTTCTGTTAGTGTGTATCAAGTTGGTATTTTGTAGTCTGTCATTTTCTTTCAGGCTACACATGTAAACGTTGATTGATTTGGAATGGAATGGAAAAGCATCCTTAGACATCTTTTTTTGTAGTGTACAAAAAAAAAGAACTTTATGAAGTGATATATGTGAACCCTTGATCCATGAAATGGCCTTCCCAATACAATTGCATTGCAATACCGAAGCTCAAACAAGAAGAAATGGAAAATGAACATTATATTATAAGAAAAAAAGATAAGTATGGGGTTGTGAATTAGGACTCCCACTTGGCACCTTTGAACCTCCATCTGTGTGCGCCACCAGGCCGAGTGAACACATATACAATTGGCTACCCGGCCGAGCAGCTAGGGCCACCTGGTCAGGTTCTTCTCCTGCCAGACAACAAGCTTCATCCATTCGGACCAGGTTGGGTGGTCTCCTCTGTTGCCAGACTGCTGCCCCCTCTCGTCTCTACAATCCATTTTGTCCTTGTTTCGCCTCATCCGTCTTCCTTCGTCCCCAATTGAGCCACGACTCCTCGAGGGCATCGTTTCACTCGGTGTTGAGCAACCGAATTCGCATCAAAGTAAGTAGCAGAGGAAAAGCATCTTTGTGCTTGTGGCAATGACGCAATTAGTGATATTCTAATCTAGGCACATCTATTCTATGAAACTATTCTGAAACCCCTCTTTGGCTATTGCTCGACTTTGGCTGTTGAGAATTTCTGGAAGGTCTGCCTTTTCCTTTTAAGTGTAAAGATGCACATAACATTAGCAATGTTGCTAGTTTAAGTTAATAATCACATTCAAGGAAATATATTTGAAGTGAAGAATGGTGTTTTAATCAAAAAATAAAAAATAAAAATTGCAGGTTGATGCCTGGGGAAGATGGAGCCTTTGGAACATATGGCTACCAAGCACGTGTTTCGATTTCATTTCTGTATCAGAAAGGTGGTGGCTGGATCGATGGTCGGAGTGAGACTTGTCTGGCAGAGCACATCAAAGACAATGCTATCGTATCACTTGTTCTTATGAAGAGGATGTTCGCAGCATATTACAAGTCACACAAATATCTCATCAAAATAATTAACAACTGTGGTGATGAATATAGGCGTATCTAACACTGCATATCCCTATTTTTGTAATCAGCTTCAGCAATGAGTGTAATCTCACTTTGAAATTTCAACAATTTGCTTAGCCGATATACATTCATTCCTCTTGATTCTTGACAAAATGAACTCAACTTTGAAGACACAAGAATAGCATATAGAGATGCCATAATAGGAAGAACAAAACTTACTTTTATTTGTATTCTTCTAGAATGTTTTTTTCTTCATGGAAGCATTGCTAACTGGAAAGCTATGCTATGCTGAGAATACTCTCACTTCCTATATTATACAACAAAATGGATGAAAGAATACTCGGTTTGAGCTGTTAATGAATTCCTCCATCACTTAGGTTGGCAATATGGAGGCCATCTTCACCAAAAGAACCATCTCTTCTTTGTACTCGATTCTCCAACGGTTTCATCTTTCTTTCTACTCTCTATCCCTAGCTTCAGGGCTTCCAGCTGCTTCCTACATGACAACATACATAAAAAAAAAGTTACGCAGTGGCAGTTAAACTTGTGCAGAGTCCTTCATTTACATAACACATGCCAATGCCACCATCATTGACTCGAGAAGGTTCAGGATCAGAAGGCCTTACTTAGTATCAGTAAGGCGGCCATGGAGACTCCATCTTTGTCTAAATCCTTCCATGCCTTCGACTCCACTTGCTAAAATTAGGCGTCTATGAATGCAAAGGAAGAATGTATGAATCAATAAAATTCACCCCAGAAAAATGCAAACAACACTTGGATCTGCAAAGGCGAGCCAGTACAACTTGTGAATATTCTTAAACGTGGTCTTTGGACGAACTAAAAAGTAGCAAGCTTAAACGTGAATATACTTTTGATTGAAAGACTAATTAGTGCTAGATCAAGAGGATCTGCAAAAGGCGAGGCAGTACAACTATAATGCTACTCTTAGCTCACAACAGAGAACACTTATGGGGGAAGAATGCATTTAAGTTGCTCAGAATATGTCTTCCAAAACAATTCCAATTTTTTAAAGAATTAATCTGATGATAGAGACAAGACAACAAATGCAAGGTAGCAGTATTTCACTGCTGATTGCCATACCTCTCCAGTTGAGTTGCTTCTGCCTCCAACTGAGTAGATCTTTCATTTGCCAGATTCAAAGGCATAGACATCCCTAGTTTCCGCTCACTATCTTGCAGCCTCTGTCTAAGCTCCTTATCCTACAAATATGGAGCTTCTCTCATATATATTTGGCTCAAGAAACTCTACAGGATAAAAAAAATAAGATCAAGCACAGCAGTTTTATCTCTAAAACCCACCCTCCTCTCAGCACATTGCTTGTACAACGCAATCTCATCTTGACAGAAAGGCTCAATATCATTAATTTGCAGACCTACGACACACAAGCAATCAAAATCGAAAATTCAAGATCATCCATACTTAGTTACTTACTAATTTATGCCAAGTCTAAAAATGGAACGAAGACGTTACAAAGAAACAAATTCCGCAAAATGCCATCACAGAGATCAACTCCCTCGAGCACATGTGACGCTATCTCCGAAGGAATTACCGGTGAAGGCGGCCCCATCATCAGATCATCACCCACCAGTATAGTTTCCTCCATGCCAGGCTTCGAATCAACTGCAGAAACATACACAAAACGCAAATTTTCCCAATCAAATCAGTCCAGTTAACAATATATTCTCAAAATCTTAAATTAGTTATTAACTTCGTTCAAGCCGAAAATGAATCAAAAGGAGAGTGAAAGCGATAACTTACCATCCATGGCGGGAGGTCGTTATAGTACACGAGCTGCTCGATGAAATGCCTCTGATAACAAGCAACTCAATTGGATAAATACAAACAAACAAACAAAGCGAATCACTCCAGACATAAAAAATGAGTTGCAAATACTGATCGGAAAATATAAATTATAGCGCGCGGCAAATCACCTCCGGTCACTGCACAAACAATTTGTGTTGCGTGATAATTTGGATTTTAGATATTAATAAATCTGAAGGGAAATGTTTGTAAAATATGTAGAAATGATTATTCCAGCTTGGTAGTTTGGGCCAAACAAAAAAGCCCAATATCAATACTGGCCCGAAATCGCCCAAACCCTAAATAGATTTCCCGTGTAGCAGCAGCTTTGATTTTCAGCATTTGTCTGTGACTAAGTTTTCAGGTGATTATGGATGCACCCATTGTTCTTCATTGTGGTGTCTCTGTTTCTCGAGGAGATTTGATATCTAATTTTGTTTGTTGTTACTTGTTAGTCTTGAATAGCAATGAAGGTTGTCGCAGCTTACCTGTTGGCCGTCCTCGGTGGCACCGCATCTCCCTCAGCTGAGGATGTGAAGGCCATTTTGAGCTCTGGTTCGTTGCTTCGCTTCTGCCAATCATGTCATTGTTTTATTTGCGATCTAATTGTTGTATTATTTGTTCATTATCAATTTTTGATATACTACTCCATTTGTTTTTTTACAAGCATAACTTTTTTGCTTATCAATAATCTTTCTTCTTATTCATGGGTTTATATCTTGGTTTGGCGTGGAATATTTTTGTTTCATCTTTGTATTACTTAGAAATATAATGTAAGACTAATGGATTCCGTAGTTGATATTTATGATGAATTACATTACAACACAAACTGTTTAGTGGTAAATAGAACTCCGTCTGTTCCATAGTAGTGGAGTTATTTTGTCATTTTGGTACGTTGCATAGTAGTTAAAGTCAACACTTTTCTTCTCACTTACTTTATTCTCTCTTCATCTCTACTTTATTCTTCCTTTACTTAGCTCACTTAACACAATTTTCCTTAAATCACGTACTGGAAAGACATACGCCTCCACTACTATGAAGTTCTTGAAATTTGTTAGAAGAAATATAAGCATCATGACTTTAGTTGTGTTATCTGTAATATTGTGACGTGCTAATGATACATTTCTGTATTTGAGTCACTCCATTTCTTTATTTTTCCAGTTGGGGCTGATTGTGATGAGGAAAGAATTGAGCTGTTGTTGTCTCAAGTTGCTGGAAAAGATATCACTGAGTTGATTGCTGCCGGGAGGGAAAAATTGGCTTCAGTGCCTGCAGGTGGTGGTGGTGGTGTAGCTGTTTCCGCTGCTACTGGTGGTGCAGGCGGTGGTGCTGCACCTGCTGCTGCCGAGGCAAAGAAAGAAGAAAAGGTCGAAGAGAAAGAAGAGTCTGATGATGTAAGTATAGTAATTCGGATGCATTATTAGTCCAAATGTCTTTCTTCTCATCCTATTCTAGAAGAAAATGTGATCACAATATTGTTTAACCAACCTGAATTTTTGTGCTTTTTTTTTCAGGACATGGGCTTCGGGCTCTTTGACTAGGATTTGCAAATGCAGAGAATTTTTTCTGATTTGTTTTTGGCACTGGAATTTTGTATCCGAATAGTGTTCTTGGGGGGTTTAAGATCTATACTCTTTCATGGTTTTGTTATTTATGTTTCCATGCTCTTGCCATTTTGGTGGCTTTTAGGAAGGAAATTAACTTTATTTTAATGTTTTTGGCTTCCCATTTGTATCAGATTTGCAGTGCAATTGTGGAGTTGGATATGTTCTTTGGAATATTTTTTATATACCTAGGTTA
>NC_062968.1:46725994-46759392 GCF_023119035.1 Salvia hispanica
AACAAACCTGGCTTATCAGGAGTGGCTGCTTTAACTTTCTTGGCAGCAGGAGCTTTCTCAACAGGTGCAGGTCTCTTCTTGTTGGACTGATTTGGCTTGGGTGGCGAATCTTCCTCGCTTGAGTCTTCATCATCTTCTTCATCATCATCAGAATCCTGAATGCCAGTAACCAAAATATATGAGCAAATCAAGCATTAATACAAAAACATATTAGTAAGGATAAGGACATACGCCAGAGAGGTCACTATCATCAAGAGCCATGTCAGCATCACTATCATCTTCGTCATCATCGTCATCACTAGCATTCTCTTCCTCCACTTTCAATTCTACCTTCTCCTCTTTCTTCTCTTCTGTCTTTGCTTTTCCAGCGGGCTTTGTATCCAAAGCTTTAGCCTTTGCAGTACCTATATGAAGAAAAACCAATTGAGTTGAAATGAAATAGATTCATAAGAAACCACTGAGGTCATTCAAAAAGATAGTACAATACCATTTTCCTTAGCAGGGGCTTCAATCGGCAATTCCTCATCATCAGATTCATCATCGAATTCAGAATAATCTTCACCCTCTAAAATATCAAATAACCAACAGTAACGACATTTGTAGACACAAACATGACTTATTTTAAGAGACAATTAATACTTAAAACTAATATCATATTGCACCTGATACAGGATCATCAGCAATGTAACCAATAAAGTAGACGCTGCCACTCTTCAAGTCATGGGAAAGTTCAAATTCCTTCTCAAAGACCAGATCAAACATCACTTGTGGTCGATTCTCAGCTGCAAGGGATCCAATGATGAAATCCTTATCATCAATTTTCATCCGTAGATGAACATTTTTGGCACCTTTAACATCTTTTACCTCACCCATTGCAGCCTATATAAGAACATCAAAATGATAAATATACAATAAAAGGTAAATCTGGAACTATAAATGTATACATAGAGCAATTTCTACTAATTTCACAGCTCTCCCATTGAGGCCTACAAATGAACATTAAAATGATAAATATAAAGGTAAATCAAGAACTATACATACACGAGGCAATTACCAATTTTCTTACCTTATGATAAATATACCATAAAAGATGAATCTTGAACTATAAATATAATCAAAGTATATAGTAGTACTAATTTTCTTACTTGGGAAATATGAATCAACTTTCCCAACTCAGGTTCAACCTTGAGTTTCTCTCCAGCCTTAACTTCAACACCTAAACAACATAATCATTGTTACAATTAGAACACAAATAAAAAATTTAAGTCGAACAAAATTGTGTCCAAATATTTTCAAAAGGAAACACTTTTACTAGTTAATGCAATATACGATCATTAACAACGATCTATGAAATATTCCCAATCATAACCGTTAACACAACATCTTAAAATAAGCACCGAAACATAATTCTAACTCTAAAAAACAAACATAATAACAGTTCTACTCTGGCTAAACATGATAGAACTGAACCCAAAAACTCAAAACTTTACACAGAAAAAATAAAAAAAAAACAAACACAAACAACTATATATAACATAAATACATAAGTGCCCAAAAATTGTGATTTCTTGAAAAATAACATGATTTCAAATTAAATTAAACACAAATACAACCACGGCCGTGATAGAAGTAAAACCCAAAAAATCAAGCTTTACACAGAAAAAAATAAAATAACACAAACACAAACACAAATACAAATACAAATACAAATACAAATACAAATACAAACAGCGCAACAGAAATAAAGCAAGTAATCAAGTAATAACATAATTTCAAACAAAATTAAACATAAAAACAAACATGAAAGAAAGCTGATGAATCCAAAGTATAATTATGAAGAAGATAGGAGACTGCAAGCGAAACTTACCCCAAAACTCCATTGTTAATTATTAAAATTTGAAGAGCGTAAGTAATGGGAAACTGGAGATATGATAGCGGTGAGGAAGAAGAGAGGGTTTAGGGAGGGTTTTATAGGCGGCAAAGGGATATTAGGGTTGTGAATTGTGAATGGAATGTATGTGTAGCCGTATATTTTTTTCCTTTTTTATTAATTATGACTTGTTGAATATTGGGCTTTTATGACAGGCCCACTAAAAATTGAATATCGCTTTGTAAAATACCGTTAGATGCAAACTAATTATACTATTGTAATGATATTAATATTGTAAAATATGACATTTTGTCAATAACTCATCGAGTATATATTCATGTGTAAACTCATAAATTGTCAAGATCGATCATTATTAAAATAAGATTTCTTTCTTTCTTTCGTTTTTTTTTTGAATGATCTCTTTCATTTATCTTTGCTAAATCGGAATGAGAATTTTCAATAATCTCATTAATAACACGGCAATTATAACTTGTTTTATTTAATTAACCATGTGTTATATGTGGCACATAAAATTTACCATGATGCATATATGGTTATAATTAATTAGCTTTAATTTATATTTCGTTTATAAATTAGAGTTTTCTAAATTAATTTGAATAAGTAAATGGAAAGTTGTTAGACCAATATTAATTGAGTTTTATATTATTTTCTTCTACTAATTAAACTTTCTCCTTTAGGTTATTTCTTTCTAGTTTATTTTTTAAGTTCTATTTTTCATTATGTTAAAGATTTTTTTGCCTATATTAAGACATTATTGCTGGACCAAAAAGTCACAATTAATATTAGTATGAGTTTATATTGTTAACCATTCTATCAACGACTTACTAGACGATTCCTTCTCTCGTTTATGGCGTCATTCATCCACCTTTTTGCCTATATTAAGACATTATTGCTGGACCAAAAAGTCACAACTAATATTAGTATGAGTTTATATTGTTAATCATTCTATCAACGACTTACTAGACGATTCCTTCTCTCGTTTATGGCGTCATTCATCCACATGTATCAAGTATTTCGCCATATTCTTTGTTGGTTCTTCGTTGTTCATGAAACAAGCGACGAGAATAATATGCATATCACACCATTTCAAATTTTAATTATTTTTTAATAAATACAAATAATATTTGAGATTATAATTAATCTTCACACAATGAACGTGAGGGGAGTCGAAACGGGTACCCGTGGAAACCCGCATCTGATTTCGCCCCAAACTCCCCACCCAATACCCGCCCCGCCAGCAATTTGGGTATACCCGATACCCAAGTCGGATATCCCGCACGGGTTGTGGCGGGTACCTGCACCCGATCGTCAAATTCACAAGTATGTGTCATTAATATCTATTGTTGCCATCACAGTAGGAAATTTATATTTAAATAGAGTAAAAGTTGTGCTTTTATTTAGTCCGAAATGGAATGCTGTTACGATCTCCATATCTTAGGTTTCCCCAATTAATTAGTATATTTTGATTCACCATATCTTCCATATCTTTTAGTTAGTTATCTCTTGATTCATAGTATCTTCCATATATTTTGTTTCTTGCTCAATAAGTTAGGGTAGTAGTATTAGAGTATTATAAATAGGAGATGTTATTATCATTTTAATCATTCAATGAATACATTATTTTGGCAAAGTTCCATGTGTGGTACGTTGAATCATAAATTCCATATGTCACCGGCTGCCTGACGGAATCTCTCTGCGCACAGCCGAAAACGTATATCTGATCTGTAGTCATTGCCCGACGGGTTGGAACCCGCGCACAGCCGCCCAGATCCTTAACCCCGCCGACCCTCACGGGCGCCGGATTCTCTTATCTTATTATTTTCCGTTTAATCGGTTCGTTAGGAATTTAGGTTCCTAACAACTGGTGCTTTCATTGAGAGTTCCACTGCACCTGCCCAGCACCTGCCCCGATCACCTCCCACTGCCGAGTTCCACTGCCGCTATTCAACGTCATCATGTCATGCAGCTACACCGGATTTGGGGCGTTATGAACAACTGTTCGATCAATTGGATGCCGCTATGTCCAGATTAGAATCAAGTTGGGAAGCAATCGAGCGACGTGTGACAAAATTGCAGGCATCAAAAGCAGCGTATCGACGTTACTCCTCCAACTACGACACTGATCCCTATCAACAACATCATCATGTGGACTTTGATTGCAGACAGCCCAGGCGTCGCCCGCCCTCCCGAACATCCGCTCGCCGTGTGGGAGAGATCCGTGCCCCTCCGCTGCCGGAACCACCACCACAGTCGGCTCCAGACCTGTTGTACGGTCCGCCGCCGTGTGGAACATCAGATACCTACGCGTCAGAACACACGACGCGCTCCTCTTTCTGGCCCCGAGGTTTCCTCCTGCTGATTCAGCCACGCCTAACCATCCGCTTACCACCATCTCGAACCACAACCATACACCATCACAACCGCAACTCGTGCTCGACCAGAAGCCACCGCTGCAGCACCTGCTCGACCAACAATGACAACCAAGTCACCGCCGCGCAGCAGCGCCACCCGCCCCTGCTGCTGCACTGCCCCCACCGCTACACGTGGATCAGCATCGATCACCATCCTGCTGCCATGCTACGACTCACCTCCGTCAAGCCGAGGCCTGCCTCAAATTGCCCACTACTGTGCAGCAGCCCCTGCTCCAACGCCCGCCTTCCTGCCTGCATCGACCGAGCCTCCACTTGGCTACGAAGCTTGTTTCTTGTGAAGAGAAATACTTGGGAGTTGAAGGTGATTCTGAAGTGTTAAATCAAGTTGACTTGCTGCTCATCGAGAAGAAATTGGTAGATGAAGAAGTAAGTGCTATAGAGGTGAATAAAAATGATAAGGTTGGTGGTCTTCTTGATTCAAGTACAATTGCAACCTTTGAGTTTGATGGAGGTCTTGCAATGACATATGGGAAGAGAGTAGGAGCAGATGCATTTTCCCTCATGTATCCTTCAATAAAAACAGAGAAACTCCAGAATTTGTATATTGTTGAGCTACAGGATGCTCGGAGAGAAATGGTTAATGGTTTGTCAGACATGTCATTTACTGATGTAATGGAGAGGACGTTCGATCTCAGAGATGTTTACATTGAGCATATGATAGTTGGTTATTGGGGTACAAAACAACTATCTTTTGCGTTTGATCCCGGAGGAGACGTCTCGCCAAAGCTTCTGATTTCAACTCTCTTCGTTGCTTCGTGGTTCCCACCTTGAGGACAAGGTGGATTTCAACCGTGGGGGAGTTGTTACGATCTCCATATCTTAGGTTTCCCCAATTAATTAGTATATTTTGATTCACCATATCTTCCATATCTTTTAGTTAGTTATCTCTTGATTCATAGTATCTTCCATATATTTTGTTTCTTGCTCAATAAGTTAGGGTAGTAGTATTAGAGTATTATAAATAGGAGATGTTATTATCATTTTAATCATTCAATGAATACATTATTTTGGCAAAGTTCCATGTGTGGTACGTTGAATCATAAATTCCATATGTCACCGGCTGCCCGACGGAATCTCTTTGCGCACAGCCGGAAACGTATATCTGATCTGTAGTCGTTGCCCGACGGGTTGGAACCCGCGCACAGCCGCCCAGATCCTTAACCCCGCCGACCCTCACGGGCGCTAGATTCTCTTATCTTATTATTTTCCGTTTAATCGGTTCGTTAGGAATTTAGGTTCCTAACAAATGCCCAGTCTTGCATGTGTGACGAGTGGCGACGGAACTTAAGGAAGATAATGGGAGATGGGAAACAAATTCTGTAAAGTAGAAGCAAGAGAATTCTAGGCAGAGAGAGTATATTGACTAATCGCAACTAAAATTTCAGTGTCACGGGTATACCCGATTGGGTATGCCCGCTTCCCTCAAATATTCAATACTCGATACCCGTCCCGGTCCCGATTATATCGGGTAATAGGTACCCGATACCCGTCGGGTATCGGATCGGGCTGGGAATTTCTCGATACCCGCTACCCGTTTCAACACCCCTAAACGTGATATTGTAGAAATATTTTGGTTGATGATTATGCAAAACCATTTGATCTATATTCTCGATGAGTTGATTTCAAATAAAAAAAATGATGAATATCAAACAAACGTATATTTCATCCGTCCTAAAAATAGACTAGTTTTACCATTTTGCACCATACTATAAAAGACCAAGTCTAAATATAGAAAGTTTTCAACAAATAATAATCATATACATCATTTATAATATGGACCACACAAATCTACTAACACTTCTCCCACAATATTTTGTCATCTCTCTTACTTTATTTGCACATTAAAACATGTGTTATTTACAAGTTTATCCAATTTTTAAGGACAAAGGGGAATATATCATACTCCCAATAAATAGATAGTGAATTGTTGTTTATTTTCTACTCTATTTGTCTCAGCTAAAATAACACATTTTTTTTATACTACTACTTGTTTTGGAAGAATGATTGTTGTTTATTTTCTACTCTAACTGTCCCAACTAAGATAACACATTTTTTTTATACTACTTGTTTTGGGAAAATGATACTCCCTCCGTCCCACAAGAATATGCAATTTCTAATTTTGGAAAGTCTTTTCTCTCTAATGAGGTGAGACCCATTCTCCACTAACAATTCTTTAATTACTTTTTCTCTCAACATCTCTCTTACTTTACCAATTTTTAATTAAAACCCGTGTCGAACCCAAAGTGCATATTCTTTGGAGATGGAGGGAGTAGTAAATTGTTAAAGGGGAGCGAAAATAAAGTATGGGACGGAATAATGTACTAGAAGAGACTCTCCTCTGTATCATTATCTGTCTTATTTTACTTTTGTCCAATTTAACTGTTTATCACTCCCTCTGTCCCACAAGAATATACACTTTCTAATTTTGGAAACTTTTTTCTCTCTCTATCTTTCTCTTATTTTATCAATTTTGCATCAAAATTTGTGTCGAACCTAAAATGCATATTCTTTGGGGACGGATAAGTATTATGTTTACAAAATACAGTACATGCGGAAAAAAATATGGAGTATGCAATTTAGTTGGGAGGAAGGAGTAGAAGCAAGAATAAAGGTTATTAGTAGTAGTAGTATTAATAAGGTGGACTGTCAGCCCTCACCAAACCACTTAACTCATGTGGACGTGTCTTATGGCTAGTAGGATAGAATTAGAACCCTAACCTTTTTCTAAAGTGAAAAAGCATGTCATGTTGCACGGTAAAAAAATAAATTAAATGTATCGATATAATCATCCCAAATTAAGAAATGAGGGAGTGAACTTTGTGGAATATTTATAATCGAGTTAAATCGTTATTGCTCATACCCAACAAAAAAAAAATCAAGCGACATAAACCAAATTGAACAATCAATAAACATTTATTTAAAATAAAAAATGAATCCAAGATTAGGACGCTTTTAAACACCATGTTGTTTATGGAAATCAAACGAAATTTCCTATATGGTGTGGCACAATGACATCACCTGGACTTCCGGTTTGTGCAAAACACGGTGGCAGATTTTGTGTTTCTGCTATGACGAAGTAATTCCAGCACCGAGTCACTGTACTTCCTCGGCATCGCCACCGACCTCCCCCTCGCCACACCGCTTCCTGTTCCTGATTTCTTCTTCCTTTTTCTCGCGCAGTTCACTCTCCGCAACTCCGAGAAGCGCAACCCAACGTCTCTTTCTCCCCTTCACCCCGTCTGGCGGCGGAGTTTCCGGTTCATCTCCGTGTTCCGCCGCCAAATCAGCCTCGGGCGGCGCGACGTTTAAGTCGATATTCAATCATCCCCTTTCGCCTCCTAATCCTTCATCATCGAGATTACATCTGCGCCTTGGAAAGTCCCCCCGATGGCGTTGAAATTCATATCTTTACTCGACGCCATTCAGGATGATTTGATTAATCTAATTAACAATCGACCCAAACAAATCTAATACTCCATTTTGAGAATCTTCAGTAATTAGAGGGATTGTTGCAGTAATTTTGACCGACTAGAGAGAAGAACCGGATTTACAATTATTTATTTTTCCACTTTCCTTTTGTTTTGCTTTTCGCCTTTAATATTCATTTAATGGCTACGTATAGGCCTTTTCCAATTATTTCTTTTCCAATGACATGGCGTCGTGGATACATATTCGGAAACAGACACAGCCACAGCCACAGCAGGGCTGTGCTATTTTGAAGAGAGATAATTGAATCAAAGAAAAGGAAAAAAAATAAGATAAAAGGATCCATATCTGCGTTTTATTCAATAAAATCTGTATTTTGAAGCACAGTCCCTACACTGCACAGCAGGGGATCCTTGCCCTACATATTCCCAGAATTTCATCAATTAAAATCCTGGTTGTTGCTTCATCAATGGTCATATTTTACTTCCATCTCTAAGAGCATCTCCAGCGGAGGCTTTCGGAAAGGGCCCCCGTGATGTCCGCCATTAAGGCGTGGAGGAACGGATGCGGACGTCCCGTGAGGACGCGGGAGGGGCGCGGTCGTCGGTGAAAGGGCGTGCGGACGTCCGCTATTGTGGCGACTCGCCGACGTCCGGTGCGGACTTCCCATTTTTTTTCATTTTTTTTAAACTCTATATATACGGCTCGTTGCAAACTCTATATATACGATTTTTTTAAAAACTCTAACGCATGTATTATCGTCGGAAATTAAGACATAAAACAAAAACATATCATACTATCGGGTATGATATCTACTTTTTTAGTTTAAATATGTATGCTTATTTTAAAAAATAAAATCGTTGCATTTTCCCCGTCCGTATTCGTGTCGAAATTTTAATTCCGTAACGTAAATTGCATATTTGTGAATTTGTGATTTTTTTTATTACGGGAAGTCCGCGCGGGAAGGGCGATGGGAAGGGTGGATTGTGCAGCGGAAAGTCCTTATGACGTGACAGGAGGCTGGGAAGTCCTTTTGACGTGGCAGGAGGTGTTTTTGGGAAGGGCGACAGGAAGTCCGTAGCACTGGAGATGCTCTAACTTATAAAATCCCAACGAAGCCCATAAAATTATATGCACCAATTTTCATCTGTCAAAAATCAAAATGGAACAAATCTAAACATGGGCCACAAACCTCGACCTCTAGGTACTGAAACTATCAAGAAACAGACCTCCTCCAAAAGCTCGCCCCGACTCCCCCATTCCAAAAAGGCATTCCTAGTAAACTTGATAGTCTCCATCATTGGCAGTCTCCAACCTAGCAAAGTAGGTGCCTTAATTGCTCTTAGGCCGACTGAAGAGAGGCAAAACCTATTTGTGAAATTTTAGATGTAATCAAAATCCGCACACAAGACAAAGGGTTTATAGTACCTTAAGCCATAATACTACTCTCTTCGTTCCATTAGTAGTGACACATTTCCTTTTTGCACTAGTTTTGGAAAAGTTATAGTACCCCATAAATAGTTATAGTAGGGATTTAACTAGTACTCCCTCCGTTTCGCCATAGTTGAGGCGAAACTTTTCGGCACGGAGTTTTAGAAAGGAATATTGGGTGTGTTAAATAAATAGATAAAAAAGTAAGAGAGAGGAGAATGTAGAGAGAATAAAGTAAGAGAGAGTAAAGTAAGAAAGAGAAAAAAGTTACCATATATAGAAATGACTCAACTATGAAGAAACTTCTCAAAATGAAAAATGACTCAACCATGAAGAAACAGAGGGAGTATTTCTTTTTATTTTTTCAAAAATGGTGGTAAAAGAAAATGTGCCAAAAGATGGAAGATGGGGAGTACTACCAACCTCTGTCTGCCCCTTAAAATAGAAGTTACTCCTACTTTCACTGTTTTTTCTCTTCCACTCTCTTCCTTTATCCATTTTTTTCTTTTTCACTCTTATTTTACCAATGCTTCTCTCATAATTTTTCAATTATGCATTAACACATGTGTCGTTTCAAAAGATTCTATTTTTCAAAGACAGAGATAGTATTAACTTAGTAGATGGAGTAAGGCGTCGATCCCACAACTAATGATTATTTAAAACAACGCTCTAAACAATTGGAAAGTTTGGGTGATACCGCCTCACTTTAATGTGAGTTTTCTAAGAGCATCGTTAACGCAGCGGGCCGGACCGCTGTTGGGTCCCGGCCCTCGTCATGACGTGTTGGAGGAGAGCAATTTCCGGCCTGGGCTGGTCCCGGGGACGCAGTCGCGGCCTAGGGCCGCGCCCGGGGTCCGTCCCGAACGCGCGTTAATCGTGCCCGTGCCGCACACCCAGCGTCCCAGCCCGGCGTTGGAGGGGGTTCGGGCCGGTCCTGGGGCCCAATTTCTGAATTTTTACGCATTTTGGAAGAGGGAGAGAGGAAGAGGGGCGACGTGTTTGATTTTCAGATTTTCAGATTTTAAAATTTTTTTTGCACTTTTTTTAATGTTCTAATTTTTAAATTTTTTTAGTTATTTTTTTTTCGTATTAAAAATGAATTTCTCATATGTTATAATTGTTCAACGTTTTCAATTACTAATAATATCGGCTGGAGTTGTGAATAGTGTAATTTAATAGTTGTGGCTTGGGATGGGGCCTGTGACTCAAATCTGAGGGAATGATGACGTGGAGAGGACTTATGCCTGAAATTGGGACGGGATTAAGGATGCTCTAAACTATTATATTGACAAACAAACTCAAAACTAAATTAAAACGAAAGCTAATGACTGGACTGATTTTGCAACTCAAACTGGCCAAATGGCCATATACCTAAAAAACTCGTCGGACTTCAATACATTAAAGTCATGTTTGGTTGACGGGAAAGTAAAGTTGGCAAGGAAAATGATTTATGGGAAAATGAATCCTGGGAATATTCCTAGTAACTTTACTTTCCTGTGTTTGGAAAATTTCAAGATTTTAAATTTATATTTAATTTAAATACCAAACTAAAAATATACTCCCTCCGTCCCACTTTAGGAGTCCCGGTTGAGTTCGGCACAGGTTTTAATAAATCTAATGAAAAGTTGGTGAAAAAAGATAGTGGGATGTGTGTCCTACTTTTATATATTAGTTTTTTAATAAAATGTGAGTGGAAAAAGGTGAGTGGAATGTGGGGCCTATTACTAATTATGGAATATTCCAAGCGGAACTCCTAAAGTGGGACATCCATAAATGGTAAACCGGGACTCCTAAAGTGGGACGGAGGGAGTACTACTTATTATTCTTTATTTATAAAAAAATAATATTATGAAATTCTTAATAAATTATTAATTACAAATAATAATAATTATATTAATATATTTATTATTACAATGGATAGTTTAAATATGGATTATCCATCATAATATACACTAATATAATTATAATTATAGTATGAAATATTATACTCATTTATTATTATAATAATAATAATTGGTATCATAATTATAATATTTACTGATATAATAAGTGAATAAATTTAATAAATTAAAATTGCTATGACTTTAAATTATTAATTTATAAAAATAATAAATATTATTTATTATACGATTTATATTATATAATTATATTTTAATTATTTCATAAATTATTGATTATTATTATGAATTATTATAAAATAAGTTATTATTATGATAATTTTAATCATAGTTATTTATTATACTGAAATTAAGTATGATTTAAAATTTTAAATTATTTTTAAAATATTCTAATTAATAATAATAATAATAATAATAACAATAATAATAATAATAGTAATAATTGTAATAATAATAATAAACTATACTATATTGCATTAAATATGTAAGAATTCTAAAACTGAGAAAAAGAATAAGTTAGAAAAGCTAGGATTCAGAATCCTGGAAAATTGTACTAACTTTCCTTGTTCTCGGATTCTGATTACTTTCCCAGTTTGATTAAAAACCGAAACAAACACATGAATTTAAAATTTAAGGAATCAGATTACTTTTCCAGACAACCAAACATGGCTTAAATTTTGAAATGTTAAAGAATTCACAACCCTACAAAGTATTCACAAAACAATAAGAAAAATAAGAAAATAACTCTATTACTTTCGAGAAAAAATTCCATGGACTTGACATACCAAGGTGGAAATATTATGTGGTGTGTCCTACCACTAATACATTGACACATGGAAACTTAGAGGCTCCAACTTCCAGCTGGGATATTACATATTCACACTGCCAATTAACAAAATTTCTATTATGGAAATTATAAATTATCCCATAAATACACTCACGCATAATCTATACACAATCTTTCTATGATTTATCTATCATAGTCTTCAAATCAATTAAAAGAATTCTTCATTACAAAACAATCAAAAGAATTCTTCATTACAAAACAATCAATGGATTTCGACGGTACGCCACTTATTCTTCTGTTATGCATACATACATGAGTTCTTGAATACCTATTCTTATTACCCACTATATATTTATTTATCTAAATATTCTTTTAAACTTTATTGGATAACTACGTATAATCGGATGAACTAAAATTTAGTCTTCCTAATCAAGTAAAATTTAGTATTCTTAATCGACTGCTCTTTTAGCTTTGTTTTCATTATTTTATAATTGTTCTTTTATAATATAATTTTAAAATCTACATGTTTAGTTGCTAAAGTTTTATCATTTTGTTTTATGATTGATATTTCTAATCAGCCTAATGCATATTTTAACAGCATAAAAATAAGGATATGAATTTTTAATGTAAATCTAATAATAAATTGTGTAATATTTTAATTGTATGAGTTTATATTGAATTTTACATAATTTCTTTTTCTACTGCAGAAAATCTAGAAACTTCATATGTTCATCGTGTGGACACTGAATTTGAGTTCAAATTGGGAATGACTTTTGCATTTACCAAAGGGTTCGGAATACGAAAAGGTAAGAAGTCCTACAATAGAAAAAATGAGCTTTGTGGATGTTTATTTTTATGTTGTTGTGAGGGATTCTCTGAATTTGCCCCGTCTGAGGACAGAAAAACTGAAAGGTCATTAAAAAGATGTGGGTGTACAGCTCGCATTAGGTTTCATATCAAAGAATCTGTTTGGGAAGTGGTTGAATTCAATGATGTCCACAGTCATCCTTTTGTTGAGGATAATCAGAATCATTTAATTAGATCGTGTCGCAAGATTACAAAAACAAAGGGGAGCATTCTTAACACCATGGTTGATTCTAGGATAAAACCCACAAAAGCTTATTCTTATCTGACAAATGAAGCGGGAGGAGCGCAAAATGTTGGTTTTACTCTTCAGGATGCTAAAAATTTTTTACAATCGAAAAGAATGAGCTTAATAAGTGCAGGAGATTGTCAAAGTCTTCTAAGGCACTTACAGTCCTTACAAGCTAGTGGAAGTAATCTATTCTACTCTTTTCAAGTTGATGACCAAAATAGAATGACTAATTTTTTCTGGTGTGACGGTGCTTCAAGAATTGATTATGATTGCTTTGGTGATGTTTTAGTGTTCGACACCACGTATCGTACAAACAAGTACAACATGGTATGTGCGCCTTTTGTGGGGGTCAATAACCATTGGAGAAATGTCTTATTTGGTTGTGCTTTCATGTTAGATGAGACAATAGCCTCATTTATTTGGGTGTTCGAGACGTTTATGGAGGCAATGGGGAACAAAGCACCTAAAACAATATTTACTGATCAAGATAGTGCAATGGCCAATGCTATTGGCAAGGTTTTTCCGAACAGCATCCATCGGTTATGTGTTTGGCATATCTCTAAAAATGCCACTCAACATATTTCACATCTGCTTTCAGATTCTCAATTTAAGGCGAAGTTCAATAAAATGTTGTATGAAGTTGAAATGGAGAATGAAATGGAGCAGCTTTGGAGAGATCTATGTGAAGGATGGAATGTTACTGAGAATAAGTGGTTGAGTAATCTGTACTTGATACGTCATAAATGGTGCCCCGCATTCAACCGTGATAAATTTTCGGCCGGTATAAGATCTAGGCAGAGGAGTGAAAGCACAAATAATGTTTTTAAACATTTGTCTTGTAAGACAATGACATTAACTGAGTTTGTTAGTCACTATGAGAAGCAAGCAGAAAAGATGCGTGAGAATCAAGCTGTCGATGATTTCGAATGTGCTCGAGGGGTGCCAAGAATTGGTGTGGATTGTGGTATTTTGAGGCAAGCAGCACAAGTGTATACTATTAAGATATTCAAGAAATTTCAAGCCGAATATTTTAAAGGTTTATCATGGCATGTGACAGGTTCAAAGCATGAAGGTGGAATTTACACATACACCTTGAGGAGGGAAGTTGGTCATTTGGAGCATTATGTGAGTTTTGATTCAAACTAGTGAATCCCCAGCGCGTTGCGCTGCTGACAACATTCCGTGCCGAATCTTTTGTATACAACGTCCAAATATGTATTCATAATTTGGGAGTACTAAATTATTCGAAACAAAGAGAGTACAACATTTGAGAATACAATATTTATGAATAAATATTTTCTTATAAATCAATAAGAACAACAAAATCCCTCTACAAATACAACATTCACTCTTTATAATAATGACAAATATTTATTTCTAAGAAAATTAATATAAACCTTAAATTATTCACAATCTTCAGTACTCTAAAACAAAATATATACAGAAATACCAAAAATAAACCATACCAACAATGTCAATAGAAAAACACACGATATTAATACGATTTTGTACAACAATTAATATTTATACATACTGTACTTCATATTAATACTACCAGTTATACTATTAAAAATACAAAATCATATTATTATATAATTTGCAAACAAAAACTACAATTTTTTCTATGTTAATTGATAAACGAATCTTTCCAACAAACCCTCAAAAATTATTGCCAAAAATTATAAAACAATATGCAAATTAGGAGATAAATTCGGAAAAACATAGAAAACAAAAATCACAACAACATCAAATGCAATATTATACTTGAACGATGCAAAAGTAATAGTTAATAACTTTGATCTATTTATAATAGTATTAATTAGTTACGTATTCATCTAATTATCGTATTAGCAAATCACATATTCATCTAATTATAATATTATTTAATTACTAAATTATCAATAGAAAGAGAATACATATGTGGAGAACAATATATATTAAAATACTTCCCACCTAGCATTCAATAAAGGCAACAACCATTTCCATCTTCCACAATTACTCCTCTTCTTCCTTCTTCCTTCTTCCATATTCTCTTTGTAAATCTCAAACATTCAAGTGGTAAAAAAATGTCTATGCAACCAGAACAGAGATACTCGGAAGATAACATTGCAAGATTCACCACGATAATTTCATCCGATGAACAATCACAAATGGTATGTATTGAAATTTGCTTATTACTTTTAGCTTCTTTTTTTTTGAAATAACATTCCTTGTATCATCAAGATTCAAATACACAATTACATTTATGTTAAATAATACTCCCTACAACAGATCTTTCCAGAAAAATTTCAAGAGAAATACCAAGTTGAGATAGGCCCAACATGCGAGCTTGAAAACAGATTTAATAACTATTGGATAGTAGCAATCAAACAACTTGAAAACAGAAAAATGTGCTTGGACAATGGGTGGCAGAAATTCCACAAAGATAATCACTTGAGAGCAGGAGATATCTTGACTTTTGATCTGATCTCACCCAGTTGTTTCTATGTGGAAATATATGATGGCACTACGCAATGTGCTAAGGAATACCAACCAGAATGGGGTAAAAAATTACAATAAATTCAACTTTGTTAATATAAATTTTAATATTCCATGTTTTAATCATTACTTTATAGAAGGAGCTATCGTCATGATAGACAGACCATCATGTTCAGAAGCCATTGTTTCACCTTCCTTCAAATCAACCATGGCAACATCAAACCACAAAAAATTGGTAAGAATTTACATTTTTATTTCATAAATATATTTAATAATCATTGAGTGTATTGATTTATAAACTGAACAATTGAAATTGATAAATTAATGTAATTAACATTATAGCACATACCAATTCAATTCTGGAGGACACATGTGATGAACAAAGATGTTGAAGTCGCAATCTTTGAATTCCAAGGGAGAAAGTGGCAAACATTTTTGAAGATCACTAAAGATAGAGTCACAGTGTCAACAGGATGGTCAAATTTCTTCCATGAAAACTCATTCCACACTGGAATGAAATTGAGTTTTCAGTTGATAAGGAATACCCCTACCATCAAGTTCAAAGTTACTATGGCTGAGGTAAAGATAAATAGTCTATAATTCATGTTTTAAGTCAATACATGATATTTCTTTGATTGATAAATAAAAAAAATAATCTTCCACTACATGTTATGCAGCAATCTCCATTAATCATGACAAAATACAATGTTTAAGATTGTAATTTTTTATTGTAGTATTAAATAAATATTTAATAGCAACATTAGTAGCAGGAAAACATACCTTACTAACTTCATTTTATAATTAACCTCATTATCAATATCATAAATAAAATGTTTTGAAGACTATCATTATATCTTTTGCAGTGACGACAGTGACAAAATACAATGCTTTGGAGAATTGCTGATCAAGTAAGTGGATTTCAAAAACTGTAATTTATGCAACAAACAATATGTATTTTTAATTGATTATGTTTTATGTAATTTATGCAATTTAATATGTAATTTATGCAACAAACAATATGTATTTTTAATTGATTATGTTTTAACTACTCTACCAGCAGAGTATACACTCATCAATTAGCATATATTTTATATTATATCTATGGTGCAATTATTAATGACACAAAGTTTACTGCGAATATAAACATCTAAATTACATAAATATATCGTAAATTATATTAAACTAAATAAATAATAGTGCAGAAACTGGGATAAATACATATCTTGCAAATTACATATAAATGCAAAAAATATTTGTTAAATTTCAATAATATAGTGATGTAGAAATATTTATCAAATGGTAATGGTATAGAGATAACCTACACCCTAAATTCTCGGTTTTAAGGAGAAATTTAGGATGAAATCACTTATTTAACCAATATTTATGCACCATCCGTTGTTATTAAGTTTTAACCAATAAAATAGATTTATGCTTTTATATTTATTACTATCAATACACTATTATACCTTATTTGACTATTATAGTATGATATTATTTTCTTGTATTAGTTACTATTTTCATATGGTTAAACATAAATAGCAAGTATAATATTAAATCGGCCGAAATTACTTCAAAATTGTTGTAAGTAAAGTATACACTTAACATTATTACTACTATTCATCCAATTATTCAAAGTATATAAATTAAATGTAAACATAAATATAAATATGAATAACATGCGATGCATACAAAAATATACAACTTACACAAAACAAAACAACTGAACTACATTGAAAACATAACAATCAATCTAAAACGAATCGACAAATCTTAATGACAAAAACTTTTTAAATACATAAACATATAATTATTTAATAATTTATATAGTAGATGAACATATATTTACTTATTTAATATGACACTGAATATTATGCATATCATCACAAGAATTCAATCCTTTTTTACCTTACAATAATAAAATAGAATCTGTAATTTTATTAGCAATATTATTGGTGACATCACACAAAAATATCAGATTTTACTAAAAAATATCTATAATTATATTGCAGAATAGTTTTCTAAATTTTATTTTTCGACCTTTAATGTAACCCAATAATACATTGAAACTCTAAACCCCAAAAATATATCTCATACATACACGCATAAAACAATAGTACAATATATCATAGATTCAATAACTGCAATAAATATTAGAGTATAAATGACTGATATAAATGTATTATCATCGAATCTGTTATAACTTTTTTTTACATATAAACATACTATATGAGCCATAACGCCAAAACTTCCATGTTAGACCACAATGATAATCCAACCTCTACAACATCTCAAAACCATAGAGCTAAACATATAATCATACGACATAATTAATAATTAGTTAAACATTCATACTATTAAACACAAACATCTTAGAATTATAACAAACAAAAATTACACAAACAATGAAAATAATTTACATCATCAAAGTTTGAAATATCATGGTTCAATAGTAACCTTGAAAATGATGTATGGATCTGGTAAGAGCATAAAAGTAACTGTGCTGCCAATTTCCAAACCATTTTCATCATAGAAAATTCTCCAACCACTATGCAAAATTATCAAATCATCATCACATTCTGTTACTTTCATAGAAAAATATCGCAAACCACACGTAAGAACAACTTGATGAATTTCTTCATCGCTTTCAGGTAGATGTTGTCTCCAAAATGAAAATGGTAGTTCCTACATTTGAAAAACAAAATATCGATATCATATTCAAATTAAAATTTTTAATCATACATAAAACAATCGAAACAACCAAAATATGTTAATCTAAGAGATTTACTTTGATAAAAAAACATATCTTTTATAAACAAATATATAAAACGAAATATATTATTAATAAACTATTAGAAACATACCTTACTCATAAATAATATTATTACTAATAAACAGTAATATATTATAGTAATAAAGAGTATCATACAACATCAAAAATTACCAACTCATAACGCTTTTCTTCTTGTATGACAATACTAAAAGAAGGTCCATGCAAACGGCTCTGAAGGAATGCTGAACTTTGTAAAATACCTAAAATTACACAATAAGATTCAATTATTAAATATAATTAAACATTATACATATTTAAATTGAAATCAACTTATAAGTAGTTAAAACAATTACTTGGTAATCTTGGTGCAGGTTTGATCAAGCCATGACTCGCGTAGATATCAGCCATGAACAACCCACCACCTTTATACTCCAAAGTTATTGTGTCATCCACTACAACGTTATTCTCAGTAATAAAATTCTTCCATCCATATAACAAAAAATAACATCTGTGACGAAAATAAACTTCAACTTCCCATTGAAATTGAGTAGAAAACATCATTATTTTACACTCTCTAGGTATTAAGCACGAATCACTTCTTAGAAAATTAGGAGGCAGTACCTATTAAAAAAAAAAAAAAAATCAAATAATTGTTTCAATAAACAATATTTTGATAAGTGGCATTATAATCAAATAATGAAATCCTAACTTTAAGATCTTACTAATGTATTTAAATTGAAATTCCTGTTCACATGAAGGCAGATCTTCGGCTGCACATCAAAGGTAGGACTTGAAGAAGATTCCCCATCAGAAGTTGACATTTTATACTACAAAAAATCAGACTTTATTATCCAAACAATTACAAACTTAAAATAGAACTACTACAATATCCATTAAAAGTATGAGTACTTCAAATATATAAGGGTTTTTTCATATAAAATTTATTATAACAAATCACTTTGAAATACTACCAATTTTTGTAAAGAATACAAAATTTTCTTCCTCAAGCAAAACAATACAAATTTTTACCTCTGTTTGCTTTTCTTTGCGTCGTAACTGAAAATCTTCTTAAGAAATGTTTTTCACTATTAACAGAGAAAGGAAAAGGAGAAAATAAATCGGCAAGAGCACAACTATACTTTTTAAAGTAGACACAGTTACCAATAATTTTAAATAACACACATGAAATCAATAGAGAGAATAAATCAATAAATTAAAACAAACAAAGACAAAATACAATAAAGAAGAATATTTTACAACAAATATTTAGTTAAAGTATTTTTACACCGATGGATTATAAGTAATTTACATTTAATATAAATTTGAAAATCAATCTTAAATGTCCACACAATAAATTATGTCTAGGGTAGCATAAAACGTATATTTCTTCGTACAATTCAGTATACAAGTATCTCTATATATCTTTGCAATTAATAATACTTAGCATACACGCACAATTTTGTCTTGAAAACAACGAATAATTACTGAACCTACAAAAGAAAATAACAGTTAATTATTATATCTATAAATATAGAACCCTATGTATTATCACCCTTACACTCTATTTACTCAATGATGACACGTTCAATCCAATAAATATTATAGGCACCTCTGGTAGTAGAAATTAAATTACTTGAAACGACAGAAGTACTACTAATAACATTAAATTAAAATTATAAATGCAAATCTTATTGTATGCATCTCGTAATCAAAAATAAAATTACATTAGTATTAAATTAAGGGTAAACAACCAATAAATAATTAACTTTGATCAAAATATGACTTATCCCACAAAGATTAAAATCAACTAATTAAATCATAAATTTCAGTTTTCTACTTTATAGTACATAAATAAAATTATAGGTGCAAAACATGAATTATACAATTTTTTTTTATAATTTGAACCTCAACTAAATAATACGTAATCTCAGTTCAACTTTAAGCTCAAATAAAGTTTAACTCAAAATTTAAATTTTACACAAATCTAATTCTTGACCAAGTTCTTAAATATATAGTACTCCATATTGAAAACAATCAAACTAAAATAAAAAGACTGCTAGCTCTTGTAAAAGATATTGAATAGATAAAATATTTACAATGCTGGCAAAAACTGACCGCATGTCATTTCACAACTAATCACATCGTATAAAAAGAACTCCTACTATTTAATAGTAACACACTACTTATACTTCATATTGCTACCAAAATAATATTTGTTCAACATACAATGTCAAATTATACACACCCAGACATTTCGAGAGCTAATCGCCCGTGCTATGGCTGGATTGAAGATGGAGCCACATACAATCCTGAAGACTTCATTACTCTAACACCACAATCAAGCAAATGGGAACAAAAGTCAAACCAAAAATCACAAGAAAAAAATAAAATGAAGGCAGTATATGAAGATGAAGATGAGTATTCTGAAGAGATAACACGGTAAGAATTTAAATATTTAAGAAAAAAATTTATTACTATATTACTTCATTCATGTATAACATCATCTGTTTAAATATATTCAAAATTTTATATCAACATATAAAACTTGTATTTGTTATTTTGAATATTATAGCACAACAAAAGTTTCTTCTGAAACAATAGCAATACTATGCAAATGGAGACCAACTTTCCAAAAAGTGTACAACCCTTCTAGACATGCAAAAATGATGGTAAGAATTGTTTGCTTTTACAATTTATACATTTCATCTGCAACAAATATTTTAATTAATGTCATGATTATCGCAAGTAAAACTTTAATATTCATTCATGTTACATAAACATATAACAATCTCTAGTTGACACTAAACCTGTTTTACATGTAGCAGATAATTTATATAGTAGATGAACATATATTTTATTATTTAATATGACACTGAATATTATGCATATCATCACAAGAATTCAATCCTTTTTAAATTTACAATAATAAAATAGAATCTGTAATTTTATTAGTAATATTATTTGTGACATCATACAAAATATCAGCTTTTACTAAAAAATATCTATAATTATATTCCAGAATAATTTTCTAATTTTTTTTTCAACTTTTAATGTAACCAAACTATTACTTAAGCGTTACATTAACTTTAATCATACATTTGATCTAAATAATCATCGTTTAATTTAGAATGATATCTGCATTGTCAATAATCGTTATATTATTGTTATAGGTAATTGAAATAGTGGTTTAATTACTTATATAACTTTTATATGTCACTTGTATATCACAGGCATTTCCACAACAGTTTGAGGATATGTACGGAAATATAATACCAGAAAGGGAATGCATCCTAAAAATTTCTTCAAATTCAGAATGGAAAATTCACTTAGAAAAAGTGAAAAAACGCCACCATACCAGAACTTATCTATCAATGGGTTGGAAGAAGTTTTTGGTTGATAACAACATTGGAATTCCTACTTTATTGACTTTCATATATGTTGGTGAGGATACATTCATAATACATTTCTCTGAAAACAATGGTATTCGAATGAAGGTTGATTTCCCTAAAGGTGCGATTCTTTTTAATCATTGTTCTATTCTATATCCTTATCAAATTAATTAATGATAATCTTACTTATGATTGTATATATACTAACATAAACTATCTTGCTGCAGATTTTACACAACCATCGAATGAAGTAACTGAAAACATTGGAAAATCCAACAATGGCACCACAACAACAAAAGAGAAAGACATTGTTCCATCATCACAGTCTAGAGTACCTCGGAAAACATCTCGTCCCAAACATCTTGCAGATTACGTATGAATGATTCAACAACTTCAGTATATTAAACTTTCTTCGGATTATTGTAACTATACTATGGATTTATATTTAACTTGTTACATTGCCTATTTTGCTAATTATTCTTGCCTAAAATAAATACACATAATGATGACAATTCCTCTACTATTGAAATCAATTATGACTTTGTCGGCAATTGATCATTACTGATAAAATCCAAAAAAAAAAAATTCATATCTCATCGGATATAATAAAATGTGTTCAATCTCGATAAAACAAATCTGCCCTGAATTCACGCATAGTCAAAACTAACATATATCTATATAAAATATTATCAATACATACTACGATATCAAATACTTATTAGTATAAATTTATTCATTCATCCAATCAAAATAAAATTTAACAAAATACAAAAAATCATTATCGCTTCAAATTATTGTAACTATATTATGTATATATATTTAACTTGTTGCATTGGATATTTTGCTAGTTATTTTAGTAGTAGCATATGATTTGCTAAATAAAATATGAATTAAATTTATATATATTGTTTAAAATATTATTATTTTTCATAATAAAATTATTACCACCATTACAAATCATATATGGAGTACTACATATTTAAAATTTTGCAAATACATATATATTACCTTTAAACCAAAATTTATGTTCCGTAACTTTAAACAATACAAATCCATTCAATATTGAAAATTAACCAAATATAAAACAAATCTACGTATAATGATGACACCTACTACACAAATCCATTATGACCCTACGACATACTGACTACACTTTCACATCAATATTGACAAAATCCAAAATATATTTTCATTGCTAATCGGTGATATACACAATCTACAACCCCAAGAAAACACATCTTCCCAAAATACATGCATTGTCAAAATTGATTTGTACCTATGTATGTAAAATAACATCAATGCATACTACGAAAAATATACAGTATATACTATAAATTTAATCATTCATAAAACCAAAATATACAAGCATTTACTCTTGATTCAAAAATCTGAGTTAAAATATCTCTGAAAAAAACAAAAAAACAAAACTAAATAATATCAGACATGAAAAACAAAACAAAAATAACAAAACCTGAGTTAAAATATCTCTGGATAAAACAAAACTCTGATTCTAAGTTAAACAAATATAGGAACTGAAAAGTTAATAACATAGAGAAAAAAGTACTCCTAGGAATCACTCCACGTCTCTATCCATCCCAGAATAATTGTCAATCTTTTCCATTTCAGTTCATCCCAAAATTATTGTCACAGTTTTTACCATAAATACTCCCTCCATCCCACTTAAAATGAAACATTTGCGAATCGGCACAGAATTTTATGTAGTGTTGTTTTGTGAGTTGATGAGGAGAGAGTAAAGCAAGAAAGATGAAAAAGTAGAGACACAGTTGTTTCCTGATTTGTTGTTTTAGGAAACGTTTCATTTTTAATGGAACATCGAGAGTAATAAATAGGTCACACAGTACACTAACTTTTCTAACTAACTTCTCGTTATATTTCTTAAAGGACAATAATGAGAGTGACAATTATTGTACGACATACAAAGAACATTACGTAAAAATAACTGGATGTTTTATTCCTTTATTTTAAAAAGGAAACTAACTTTTAATGGAATGTGAATTGAAACCATATAGTAAGGTAATCTACTAAGGTAATTCTTTTATTTTGGAACGTGAATAACTTTTACAATCACATATTAACAGAATATGAATAACTTTTAAAAAGCACTACGTAAATTAAGGTAATTCTTTTATTTTGTCAAAAATATAACTTACTAAACAATTTCAAGATATTTACTAATACTAACATCAAATGAATTTACAAAATATAATTACATATATTTGCAATCCTATATTAAATAAGATTTGAAAATAAAAACCCTATTTTCAAAATTCAGAATATTCAAATACTCATTACATCATCCCTGTTAATCTATTAACATTCCCAAGTCCCAACCAATCAAACTATTTATATTACCAACCAATCGTTTCAAATTACACAAATCTCATTCCCCTCTTAAAACTTCTCTGAAAGAAAACAACTACAGATTCAAAATGTCTACTTCAAGCCAAACATCATCAACAAACACAAGCTTGGGAGTAAAACGAAAATTCTGCATACATAGACACACGACACTCGAACGAAATACCATGGTAATATTCAAAACCAGTTTCTATTGTTCTATTAAACTGTAAACACCAATTCATTACTTTCTTAATTAACTAAAACAAATTTGTTAAACTTGTACAGAAACTACCTACGGAATTTGCAGACTGCAACATTCCAACCGACAACAAAATAGCAATGGATTCAACTCCAATTCAATGGGAAATCGAAGCCCATTATAATCACAATCATTACGTCTTAACAAATGGTTGAAAAGAATTTCTTGATGATAATAAAGTTAGAGAAGAAGATAGTTTAGTTCTAGAATACAACGACAATGGAGTGTTCAAAGTTGATATCTTTGACAAAAGTGGAAGTATCAAGAGTCCACCCACCATCCCAGGTAATATATTCTTAAACTAAAACTAAACAAAAATTTTATTAAAGAAATATTATTTCTAATAAGTTAACAAATATTTGATTTATATTGAAAATTTTCAGGTATATTGCTGTATGAAGATTACTATTTGAATTACCAAGGAAGACCTTCTTTCAGTGTGATAATTCAGGAAAACAACAAATATAAATTGGTAACTTCCTAACCTTATATTTCTAATAGTATTATTTATTAACCGAGTTAAATCTACAGAAATATTATTTTTTAAATATACTCACTCAATTTTATATAATATTATTAAATTTATTTATTGAAGGAACTTCTGTACTCATTCTGGACAAAACAACTCAGCCAAGAAGAAAACCAAAAGGTATTTCTCACAATCAATGGACATCATTATGCAATGAGGCTAAGAAAAATTGGATGCCGCATGTTTTTCACTAATGGATGGAGAATCTTTTACAAAGAAAATAAATTGAGAATGGGCAAAGTTGTCACTTTTTGGCTATTGGAAGATCCATGCATTGTTCTCAGAGTTGCTATTCAACCATAAGGACAGGTAGCAAATTTTTTTATACATTTATATAAAAATACATGATATTCCACCATGATGCTAAAGTTATCATCATTCTTTAACAAATTATTAACATTGTATTTTTCTTTTGCATTCAGGTACCTACTCCTAAAATCAACACCTTTGCTTCTCTTTTTGGTTAATTTGATTAAATATTTTGTAATAGTAAACATTAAATTGAAGCAATTTATTTTGCGCAGCTCTACTTTATCATATGTATATATGATGATAAACACATCCATGCAGCATCTAAGCTTTCAATCATTTTGGACTACTGAAATTTAACTCTAAGTTGAAAATATAATCAAATATTATACTATAAATCAATATTAGTATATTATTTCAATATATCCAACATCTTTTACATATACATTTGATATTCAAAATTAATTATTAATATTAATTTATAAAATCAAAATATTTTAATAGTAACATATCTTTGAATTCATAGTAAGAAATATTTAGCAGTACCGTAACTCTCAACAAATCTACATTTCAATTATGAATAAGACAAATAATCGACACACGCAATAATCAACTCATACTAAAATCAAACAAAATATTTTAATCATATTTTGTATCAGTAAACATTAAATTGAAACAAATTATTTTGAGCACCTCTACTTTATCATATGTATCTATGATGATGATAAACACGTCCATGCAACATCAAAGCTTTCAGTCATTTTGAACTACTAAAATTTAACTTTAAGTTGAATATATAATCAAATATTATACTATAAATCAAAGTTGAATATATTATTTCAATATATCCAACATTTTTTACATATACCTTTGATATTCAAAATTAATTATTAACATTAGTTTATAAAATCACAATATTTTAATAGTAACATATCTCTCAATTCAACAAAAGAAATCTTTAGCAGTAAAATATCTTTCAACAAATCTATATTTAAATTATGAATCACACTTATAACAAACAAACGCAATAATCAACTTGTACTAAAATCAAACAAAATACTTTAATGATATGATATATCTCCACAAAATTATATCCATGACACATGGTTTTCAACAATATAGAAACCAAATAAATAAACACAGCAATCGATACATATGTAAATGTTAAGGATAACCACCAAACTAATGATATATATCACTCTAACAAAATCATTAATTATCAACAAAGACAAAATAGATACAAATATATTATACATTACGAAATACTTCTTTGTATACAACATTGTCGGTAACATCAGAATGCTCCTCTTCTCTTCCAACTATTAATATTTTTAACCCACTGCGACTTGTAACTCTTGAGATAGCAACATAAAATTGCCCATGAGTAAATACAGGATTTTTCAAAAGCAGTCCAACATGAGATAAAGACTGTCCCTGACTTTTATTAATTGTCATTGCATAAGATACAATCAATGGAAATTGTCGACGTTGAAACTTAAAAGGCAACTTTAAATCAGAAGAACTGAGAGACAACCGTGGTAACAACACTAAATGGCCTGCAGAACGACCAGAGAGCACTTTTGCTTCCAAAACATGACTTCCAAGTCTAGTAATCCCCAATCTAGTACCGTTGCACAATCCAGAATCATGATCAATATTTCTCAATAACATCACAGGAGTACCAATCTTAAGATGTAATTTATGATTTGGTAAACCAGAACAACGTATACCATTCAATAGTTCTGGAGTGTGAACCTCCTCAAAAACACCCGGACGTGAATCAGATCCAACTACACTGTCAGCACTTAAATAAGTATAGTCTTGCAAACAATTATGAGACATCATATACTGATTAACCATTTCAACAACTTCTAAAGTTGGAGCTAAAATAGCACGATCTTGTAAACAACTCAAATCTTCAACATTTTGTCCAAATCTTGGATAGGTCGAAGAAACAATACTTTGCTAAGGATCAGTAGTATACTCCAGCAACAAATCTCTTGGAATAACTACTTTACCATACCCATCTGTACAATCTCCAACAACACCATCACCAACATCTATCAACCACTTAGAAAATTCAATTAATTCCAAGCTTTCAATACCATTATCAACATTCAATAATCTCATATTCTTTGTCAACCTCAAAACTTTGCAATAATCCCAAATATAAGAAGAATTGATACTGCCATTTACAACATCTTGCCTACTACCTTTAGGAATAACAGGTAAAATCTGCCGAAAATCACCACCAAAAACAGTTGTTATACTACCAAATGGTAAATCTGCCCTGCTTTGATTTGAACAACGTATTATATCACGAAGGGTTCTATCCAAAGCTTCAAAGCAATGTTTATGCATCATTGGAGCTTCATCCCAAATAATCAATTTTGTTCTAACAATAAGCTCAGCAAGTGCACTTCCTTGTTTAATACAGCAGAATGAATCCTCAGTTACATTAATTGGAATCTTAAACCGAGAATGAGCTGTTCTCCCACCAGGTAACAATAACGATGCAATTCCACTTGAGGCAACATTTAACACAATTTCACCTCTACACCGAATAGCAGCAGACAAAGATGACCACATAAAAGTTTTCCATGTACCACCAGATCCATACAAAAAAATACTTCCCCACCTCCAGAATCAACTGACTGAATTATAGAATCATACACATGCCGTTGTTCATCGTTAAATTTAGAGACATACACAACATGATCTCTAGCTAATCCTTCTCGGTCATATGACAACTCCTCCATTATCAACCTATTCTGACAAGGCTGAAAATAATCTTCTGATGGAAATGGCATTGATTGAAATTCATTTAAACTCCTTCCCACCTTCACCAAGGCCTTTTCAATATCTGCTAATGCATAATTTCGTTTATCCTCTTCAGTGAGTAACAAATCTGAAAAACAAATACAACATGACATAAACAAAATCAAATAAACAAAACTCAAAAAATTAATATAATAATAATTTACATTACCTGGATGCCTTAGCACTCTTCGCTGTCTATAAATAATATCATCTGACAATACACTCCAACAACTGTCCCACACAACCTCAGGACGACAAATAGAGTCAGAGGATAATAACGTTACAAACAAATCTCTTAATGCAGAAGCAGAAGCCCATTCACTTGCCTCCATAATACCATTAATATATTCCTTATCATCATCCAACAATCCTAAGGCGTAACATGCATCCCTAAACGTACAATATTGAACACCCTTGACACTTCTTAAATCTTCAAAGCAAGTAGCACCAGGAATAATATTCAAGAGCAATCTCAAATAATATAACTCACCAGAACATAGTGGAATAAATCTCAACCTTCCAATCACAAAACCTTATTTTCGAGGTGTCCACTCTCTGCTAGCAGATCTCCAAACAAACTTATTTGGAAAATCTGAGTATATCAGCGCTCTAGCATAAGGATATTTCTTATTCGCCTCAAACCAACCTAAAAACATACTTTCATTAACACTATTCCGAGTCATCACATCATCTAAACCAGTTGACTCGTCATATATAATAGTTTGCTCATTTGGTAAATGGAAACTTAATCTTTCCACTGCAGGATCTCTATACTGTATTTCAAATCCAAACAACCTCCATGCAGCTTCACAAGGCGAAATATATCTACAATCATAATACATACTGACTTCATCAACTTCTTTCATTGAATCAGCATCTCTTGCAGTATTATAAAATGACGCAGTCACACGATCATTACCTTTGTTAACATACTTAAATAAATATTTAATAGACCGAGATTGATTACACCATTCAACATTGACATGAGCTCCATACTTCATCAACAAATAACGGTTATGAGGAACAACATAACGATTATCTAAAGGTATCCCACTCTTCCAAATAGTTCGACCATTATTCCTCCTTCTATAAACTGGATAACCCTCATCATCAACTCTTGTAGCATCTAAAATTTTTTTTGGAAAATATTTACTGCATTTACCTTCAAACATGCAAGGAGAATCACGCCTAGCTACACCACAAGGGCCATGCACCATAAATTCAGAGACAAGTTTATAATAATCTTCATCAAGTTCAGAATCTGGAATTTCAGCAGAAATAATTTCATCAATATCTGCAGGCTCAGGATGTTTTTTCTTCTTGGCTAAAAACAGAAGAATATGAGCGTGAGACAAACCACGTTTTTGAAATTCCACAGTATAAACAACTGCAACATAAAAAAAAACATATTATAAACAATAAAAAGTAAAAAATTAAGAACAGATTAAAAACAACTAAAATAAATATACAATAAATCTGACCTGCTACTACATCACCAAAAACTTTATTACAACGAAAATCTTTGATCATACTATTTAACTTCAACTTAAATATTCTCGAAACAACATCAGGACGATCTTCATATTTTAGCCCCCTGCTATCAACAAACCTTAAAATTTCAGGCCATTTAGGATTGCAAGTGAATGTAATAAACAAATTTGGATATCCAGCCCACTTGCAAATAGCCATTGCATCATGATAACTTTGAATATATGGGCACCACCTGTAAAACTTGAAGGCAAAATAACTCGCATGCCACATTTAGTACCATCTGTTTCACCACTTAACAACGCATCTGACAGACCTTTATACAAATCACATCGCAAACTCTTTTGATGAGAACGGATATACTTCAATCTGCCAGCTTCAACCATCGTGTATGCATCCACAATAAATTGTTGAAACAATCATCGAGACGACAAAATTAATGACAAACAATTCATTCTGTCATGCAAATAGTATGCAAAATATTCTTTTGCACTTATTTTTCTGCGAGAATAACCCAAACCCACAACAGATTCTGAAAAACAAATATCATCCCTATAACTATCTTCACCATATACATACAACAATGGATATTGTAAAGGAAGATATGTTGGATGTAACTCATGAATCCTTTTCAGATGTCCTGTGCGAAGTTCAACTATGATAGCCCTATCACTTGTATTTTCATCGATATCACCAACAATCAATGCAGCTACTTCAGATACAACTGGCAAATTATATCTCCTGCCATCTTTCCCCCTTTTTCCAATCAACCTCAATTTCACAACTTCATCAGTTTCATGTAACTTTTCTCTAACCATCCGAAAAGTTTTCACTAATTGATTATGCTCATCAAGCATTTGTTGAATTTCCAAAACTAAATCATCATGCAAAGATTTCAAATCTTTCTCAGACCTAACAAAAATAATGTTAATTAAATCAAATTAATGTAATAGAAATAAGATATAAAATAAAATCAACCAAAAACAAAAAACTCATACCTTACAGCCAACATTCTATTAAGAACTTCATTCTCCGTATCATAAATATACAACTGAGCAAATTTAGGCCGACAACCTACTACGGGCATCATACTACCAATAAGATGTTAGTTTTGACCATGCAAACGAAAAATTGGAGGACCATGCCCATCATTAATGCTATTATCAACTTTTCCACCCATAGAAGTAAATCCAAACATACTATTGTAAGTACGAATGTTCTTCTGAAAATGCTTACACTTTCTATCATTTCCAAAAAACAACTCCTTGAGAAGTATAGGTGGATCCTCAAAACTCGGTAGTTGTACTTTACCATTGGCACAATACCTAGAAAACTTTGGATTTTTATCTTTAGCAGACCTTTTCAATCTTTCATCATACCAAAACATAGCACTACAATGTGAACAAACATAAGTTGGATCACCAACGTCGAGATACCCTGCATTATATACAATAAATTTATTAATTTACAAAGAACAATAAAAACTAAGAAGAAAATAAAATAAAGAATCTTGAACTTACAAAGATAAAAACTTACACAACAAATAGATATAAACGCTTACCTTCAACAGGAAAAATGTTGTGTTCCAACATGTCACAACTCCTATTAATATCTTTTGAAGTAGATGGAAGCACACTACTTCTTACATCACGATAAACACCATCTTTTAAAATCGCACTCGTAGATGCTATATTATATTTTTATCACCCAAAAAAAAAATATACAAAAGTTAACTTTACATATATACAATAAAACGAATATACAAAAACAAACAAAAAATAATTTAAAAAGTTAGATCTCTTAATAACAATATCAATATGTGCTCCACCCAATAAACCTTGATCCATCTCTTTCGACAAAGGTATTGAAGAACCTATAATTAATTAATAAATAAAAATTCAGTAATTTCAAAGAACAAATTTAAAAACTAAACTATACAACTAATTTGATATATATAGAACATACCATTTATAGACAGCATTGTAATGTTAAGATCACTATCAAACAATTTAAATCTTTTATTAGGTCTTCCTTCACAAACATCCAAACCTTTAAATACTAACGAAGATACACCTGTCAAAATTAATTGCTATGTAAAACACAACAAAATGAACAAAAAGAATAAAACAAATAATGTAAATATTACCTTCAAAAGTAAACTCATTGTCATTACAACTTTTAAAAAATGATCGTTGATCAACTTCAATCAAACCACAAATGTTAACACCTACAAGACAATAATGAAATAATGCCAACAACACAATGAATAACAACTACAATGAAAATATCTAAATTAACTTAACAAATCATAAGATCAGAAAATACCATGTATAACAGCACCATTCCAAGAATCCGCTGTGAACTTCAGATAATGTTCAAATAATTTAAATTTTCGAATGGGAGTACCTTCCCAAATATTAACACCTTTAGACAATAACGAAGATTTACCTACAAATATATTATCAAAAATCTAATTAGTAAATAGTCAAGTATGAATAATACATAAATATCAAAAGCTAACATAAAACTATTTTAAATATATTAAACAAATGATCTCCGTAAATACAAAATATAATTTCGATTAAAACAAAACAAAATATCAAAATAAAATTCCCACCAAAAGAAAAAAAATATTCAAATCAATTCAATTCACAAATTATATTCAGACACAAATAGAATATTTACAATTTATATTTCATCATATCCCGAAAATCTCAATAATCTACATAGCTAAACAAAATAACAAAACAACAAAAAAAAATTCTCACATACCGTGTTAATTTTACATACATACCTGAAATATCAATTGTTTCGCACAATTTGTTAGTTACCAACTTGATAGATTTCTCGATTTTCTTCATTTCCGAGCTGAGTTTTCTACGCTTTGATAAGCTGAACTAATATACAATATATTTATTCATTGGAAAATACAATCTTCTACTTAACTGGTGTTCCTACACCGCAATATACAATGTACTAATAACTTCTGATTGATTTTATACTACAGTAAAACCAATGATTTTTAAAATAATATAATTCATTGGGAACTACAAACCACTCACTTAGGAGGTATTCCTACAACAAAATATATATAATCTATAAGAAATAGTAAAATCAATATTACATATTGAGAACACTGTCATTTGTAAATGACAACTAATATTTGGCCAAAAGATGTAATTATTCAACAAAAGACAACAATCCATATCATTTGATTTCAATATAATAATACTAAAAAGTACACTTGTGAAAATATTAAAATAACAAAATATATCATTGTAATACCCGCTCTTTTATTTACCTTTTCTTAACATTTAAGGTCAAACCAGAGAAACGTTCGTTTCTTCTAATTATTTTCGAACCAGAAATATTAGTCGATGACAATGCTTGTTTGCTAAATTGAAGGGTGTCGGCCGGAAAAAAACAATTACTTTTATATGTATTAAATACAATAAATGTCAAGAAATAATATGAGGTTACATTTCAGAATTTGAATGTCCGAATACATATCAAGCTACTCTCTAGTTACAAAATAAATTACACACAAGTCGACGAGAAAGAATTTAAGAATACAAATATGTGAATGTTGGGCCTCTCTTTCGAGCCCAAGGGTCTCATGGCCCGATGTTTTGAAGAAGTAGCCCGATGGGCCAAGGGCAGTGATAAGGCTAATTTCATGCATCGGTATGCGCAAAAAAATGTTATAATTTGCTGGGTCTAACACGTTTCCTAAGCCAGGTGTGTGAAGAAAAGCGCTAGATCAAGGAAGTAAGGAAGGAGATGGTCTAGTGAGAGAAAGGAGTGAAAATGAGCAGAATTTACAAAGAAAAGTGGCGTGACAGAGGAGTCTACAGCTGAGGGCAACAAAGTCATTATCAATACCTCGCTGGGCCCACCTAAAACGCCTATATATAGAGAAGAGCATGCAACGCAGAAGGGAGAGTTTTGACTCTTCTTAGCTCATACATTTACACACACACTTGGGAAAAATTCTGGGGATAATCGTGATAGGGGGGGTATTTTCTAAAGATCTCGAGTTTGGTAACACCGTCCTAGTGAGGGCGAAGATACAATTGTTTTACTTTCAGCTGTTT